>NW_006799981.1:1895166-1983529 GCF_000485575.1 Poecilia formosa | reverse complement strand
ATCCATCCATCCATCCATCCATCCATCCATCCATCCATCCATCCATCCATCCATCCATCCATCCATCCATCCATCCATCCATCCATCAAGTACTAAAGAGACAGTTGCAGTCAGAAATGGCTTCAAAATGACAAAATATAAATTTTTGCAATAATTAAATATAAGTCTCCTTTAGCTTAAAGGCCGTTTGATGAGGCGGTCTTGCTGGGAACTGATTGTCAGCTGGCTGAAAGCAGAACTTTGCAGTTGTCCACTGCTGAGAATTAGTCCATCAGTTGGTAAAAGAGGTCTTGGACCCAAAAGAAACAGGAGAGTTCGCTAATGAAATAAAATAAAAGCAAACATCAGGAGTGGCCGAATCAAAAACCTGCGTTGGAAAATAACTGGTGGATCACAGGGGAGTCTTGCAGTAGGCAAAACAAAAACAGTTCAATACATTCAAGTGAAGATGTCTCAAAGGCAAACAGAGGATTTTACATGCAGTGCCGCTTTTCGCATTCTTCACTCACATAAAGCTGTGATCTGCTTTACGCTCAGACCTGAGGAATAGATGCGTTCACCATGTTTGGGTTGATCCTCATCTGGTTTGATATGAAAACCTCCTGAGTTATTTTTAGCTTGTCGTATTTAGAGCTCTGGTTGGGAGAACAACAGAAAGTTTTACCTGGAGCCATCTGGCAGCTTCCTATCGAAGGAAGTGCTTCGCGGGATGACGGCTTGGTGCTGCTGGAGGATCTGCTGACACTGCAGCCGGTCAGGACCCTGAGTGGGCGAGCCCCGGGACAGAGGCGCCCCAGCGGTGGCTGGCACCCGGTGCCAGGTGGTGTTTCTCCTGAAAGGCGTCTTGTACTCGCAGGGCTGGCCCTCGCTGTCCACCTTGTACTCCACCATTGGTATCCGGTAAAGTTCGGAACAGCCCCTGAAGGAAAGGAATCAAAAATATCATCAAGGTTAAAAGTCATCAACAAGTTGCACCAGAGGCTAAAGTAGGAAATAAAATCTTTAATCTTCTGAGTTTTTTTCCAAAATCACTGACTAGAGTAACATGAAACACACTTAATCTGGTAGACTCGGTTCGATTAGGGACCAAAATTGCAACATTTGTTACATTTTCATCTGGAGAAGTTCGCTTTCACACTGCACTGTGTCAAACGAACCAAATCCTTTGAAAAACCTGTTCACCTCCTCACCAGTGGGGGCGCTGTGCCAAGAACCACTGAAGGAAACAACACAAAAAAACTCTGAAAAAGACACAAGTGCAACTTCTTTCTTCACGACATGCAAACAAAAAGTCTCTTTTTGATCACATTTCTTCAAGAAAAGACACAAAAACGTTTAAATATTTAACATAAAGGCGATATTTAGATAGATTAATTCACACTTGCCAGTATAATCACAATACATGTCAAACAGAGGCAAACATGCACACAGGGTCCGTATGGGCATATCCTAATCACAAAGAACTATAAAGAGGAATTTAATGGCAGCTTTCCTTGAGGCTTTAAGGAGGCGATTTGTCCCTCCATTTTTATTACCACTACTCTCACAATCCTGAGGATATCTCACAAGAGGAGGCCTGTGATGCCATTTCATGCAGCATTAATCTTCTGGCCTGGGCAGAGCCGTGGATGTGTGAAGTGAAGGTGGGTTTACTGGGTGGTGGGTTGAGGTTAAACAGCCTGGACGCTCTGCCAGCTCTCCATCAGTATCTCAAGTATGAGTCAGATGATTACACAGCCCTCGCCCCCTACTCACTCTATTTTCCAGGATGTACTGAAGGATGAAGAGCTCTGTATACTTTGCTGTGGTCATACATGTACAAACAGTGGTGCTTGAGGTGGACGCTCTGATTGAAAAGGCTGCAGCGGAGGGGGCGGGTAATCCCTCTCAGAGGGAACCTTTCATCAAGCTGCTAGACCGTGGGTGGCTGGGCTGTTTACAGCTGACCTCCCATTGGAGATACTGGACGCAAAAAAGGAAGATCAGCATCACTTTATGCTTGCTTTTGAATAAAAATTGAACAATTCATCTATATCCTACAGTTTTAGATATGTAGTAAATGCATACTACATTTTTGGCTGCAAAAACAGTCCCAACATATCAAGGCGGTGACTCTGTTAGATCGACCAAGGATATTAGCAGTATCCATGGACTATTTTGTGTATTTATTCCAAAAATAATTCAGTTTTCCCATTCCTTTCATTCTACAATCCGGGGTCCTCCGGTCAGTTTTAATTTCCGGATGCTAAATTGCCCAGACTGTTGGTCAATTGTTTTTAAACAGAGCTGCTAATCCCCTCATTACCTTGATTAACTGAGAGTGTGTGGTCATGCTTAGTAGCCACGCGCCATTACTCCCAGCTAAAGGCTAAGCCCTGGTAACAGCCTGCAAAAGTCTCAAACTCTGTCGCTTGCTGTGATTTCTGCACCAGAATATTTAAGCAGTAAAAGGATGAAATCCTCTGGAGAAATTTTTCATCAGCACCAGTGTGAGCTTAAAACCTTCAGTTGATCTGATGGCAGGAGAATGTGTTTGCTTTTAAATGTATAAGAGGAGTTTCTCTTTCTCTCTGTGTATAAATCAATTTGAAACTGCAGGAAATGAGTGTTTAGACAACTGCTAAAGAAAAGCTGAATGGTTGTAGAAGAGGAGGTGAAGAGGAAGTGGACAAAGTTGTGTTCAAATTAACAGCAGTGGGTTTAAGAAAGCCAATATAGACTCTATATACTCATAATAATCTTAATTTCCATATAGATAGAAATATACTCAGGACATTTTCCAAAGCTAATTTATTATTAATCTATTAAAAGTGGGAGAAAAGTTGTTCAAAAACAGCCGCTGCTGTGTTTTTCTTTGCAGACTCAAACATGTACCGCAAAAACGGAAAAGTACTTGAAGATTGAGTTTTTCTGTGAATCGCGGAACTAATATCGAGTTGCATAAACACAGTTTCCAAGAACTGCTTCACATCTGTGCTACATTGAGTCCTCCCACTTCTGAAACCTGTGAATACATGTTGAAGCTATGGATGACAGGACTGCATCACACAATTCCTCCATATTTCATGTTGTTTTTTTGCCTCAGAAATAGCATGTTTGATGTCACTTCACAGGTTTATATTAGTTTAAACTGCAGGGTATTAAGCTGACTGCTGTTGATCGCCCTGGAACTTCGTCTTTTACAATTTCTTTACTCTTTGATCCATTTAAATGGCAGTTTTCCATTTTCTAAAATTCCATTTTCTAACCCTTTCCGTTTTTTTATTTCCATGTTAAAGCATTTGAGATACAGCTTCATTATATGATTGGAAAACATATCACGATATAAGCGATTCACATCGGTCGATATCGATAATTGTTGATTAGGTTTTAGTTTTAAACATTGGAAATACTACCAAAATGGTGGCATCAACTTTCCTGTTTTATCCACAGTTTTCACTTCACACCATTGTTGTTTATTTTTAAGCACTTGTGAGGCAAAGTGGAGAAACATTAAACTGCTCCAAGTTACTCAGCAAGTTGTTGCTAGGTAACCAAAGAGTGAGTGAGTTGCTAGGTAACCAAAGAGTGAGTGAGGTAGTTGATTTCACCAACGTAGCTCAGCTGGTCGTCAGAAATTGAGCAACTAAAATTTTTCCTTTGCCTACATACCCCAGAAGGCTGTGCAGTTCTGGATCAATTTATCATTGATACAGATCACCTTTCTATCACAATATGTATTATTATTGAGTTAGTGTTTAGTCCTAATTTGGTCATTTTAACCAACTAGCCTCATCACTTTATGCAAGATTTAATATGTTTTCCTATCTGAACTCAAATTTCTTCAACATATTTATAACCTCTGACACAAAAAGTGATTTATCTTGTGATGTTTGAACACAGCTGCTTGAAGTTAAAGCTAAAGTCATGTTAAAAATTTAAAATATAACATCAGAAAGAAGCTGATGGGACAAATAGCTTCTTTAGCAGCTTCAAATAGAATAGACCTGAAAAGTTCTTAAAAAAGCTTCTTTAAATAAAAAGTGTTGAAAAAAGGGAATGAGAGAGAAATTAGCCCTGATTTTTATTTTTATCTTTGCGGTCAATCGATCTGTTTGGGGGGGGAAAAGCCGCTCTGGTGAAGGATATGAGAGGATTAAGCAGCAGCAATTAGTGACGCAGGTTTTTGGTTTAGCAGAGCTGCAGTCTTAAACTGGATGCTGGCATGGAAAGTGAGAAATCCAGCTTTACTTTGGTCCAGAGGGAAATCCGTTATGACAAGTCTGATGCCGCTTCAAAGTAAAGGTTGCAAATGAACATTTAAATGTCACAAATGAGACTCATTATCAGCAGGTTGAACACAGATGAAATTATGGTTCTGTGCCATTTTCCCAAAATAATCCTCAGAATCAAATTGCAAAATATTGAAACCCAGGTCAGGTTATTCAAAAAGCTTGCAGGCAAAGTCAAAATCCTGGTTATGCAACGACAGTCTGTCTGTTTCTATTTGTATGTCCTGTAATATCCCACTATATTGCATATTGAGCTGATTTTTTTGTTTATTGCATGGCCACATGCAATCACTGCCATGTTCTGTGCATCACATTCCTGTTTCTAAGACCTAATCTTCTCCATCTTTTTCCCATTAGTTTGATCCAAAGGATAACATGTTGAACTTGTTTAAAGCCTTTCAGAGTGACGATGGAAAAGCGTTTCATTTTGCTCTTTGTTAAAACCACATCCAGCTCTCAGTCTAAATCCATAGGATGCAAGGTACCGCTAATATCAGTGCCATATCTCCCGCATGTGAGGAGAAATGGAATAAAATACAGTTTAATAAAGAAGAAGACATCAAGAGCACATAATGCTAAACGAAAAAAAGAAGAAGAAATCCACTGTTAGCTGCTACATGTGCTAGTAAAAACATGATCCCCGTCATGGTGGCTCTGTGGAGCCAGGGGACTTTGTCTGGAGGTCCTGAGACTGGTCCATTGTTGCTCGACTGACCCCCCATCTCTCTAGTCCCCGGGGACCGACTGAATTCCTTTCCTTTGAGATAAGAGGAGAAACTGGAGCACTTATTGTTGACGGCAACATTTTAGTAACTCAAAGACGCAGCAGCAGAAACAGCTGAGGACTCTCAAAGTTGTTTGCCTGACCTCTCACCTTCGTAGAGATTCTTAGGACTCTCCAGAATATTTGGATTCTCATGAAAAGACATTGGACATTTGGTTTATTACTGCCCAATTTGGTCGTGTTATATAAAGCAGATGTGTCTGCAATATGCACTTAAATATGTTAAAATAAACAACCTTTTATATATTTAGATTTCTTATTAAACAAAAGTTCAAATTCAAAAATACTTTAATGATCCAAAAGGGAAATTAAGTGTTGTAGAAAAAAAAACGACGTCTTGAACTCTGAACTCTGGCACGAATCTATATCGCGATATTTTGTGTTAACAATAAAAATCATGATAAAAAACTATTTATTAGTTATTTTTTAAGTAACGTCTTGAGTATGAATGCATAGCATAGTATTAATAGTGGCACAAACACAAATACTGTTCTTGAAAAATATTCCTATTTGAAATAGCCTTCAGGATGTGTGATTAAATTTTTTACATTTTCAACTTCACTGACACTTATTGAAGCCCTTGAGGAACACACAGTGAAATAATAATAAGTTTCTTAAAGATCAATAGTTGAAATGTATTGAAAACGATAACTCGGCATTCATATCATGATAAGAAATAATTTACAATAAATTATAGACGATACGATAAATGCCCCCGCTTAAGGGCACCAATATTGTGAAATGATATAGTGGACGTTTTACTGCATTAAATCTGTCACTATCGATTTCATGGAAAATCTTTACTTCGGATTTTTTATTCTTTAAATGTGAACAATATCAAGGCTTTTTATACATCACATCTGAACCAGATGTGTCAATCAATGTGACGGCTGCTGCAGCAATGCTGGAAGTTATACGTATATGCATTTCTAAAACAATTTCTTCTTCTTTTTTTTGACTCAAACCAAAACAAAACTGTTTTCCTGGCAGAGAAAAGATGTCAAGAGCACACTTCCCTCTGGAACCAGTGCTTCCAGTGAGCTGAACTGGCATTGTGGACACAGGACCAGTTTTGGCTGATGTTTGTTTTGCCAGGTTTTCTCTTTCCCTGAACAGTGATTATGATTGTATCATCGTGTATCATTGCTGACTGTGGTAAGAGGATTAGACGGCGGTTCTGCCAGAGAAGCTTTTTCGTCAGAGTCACAGACGAGACCACCATCTGGGGGAGCAAATATGTTACATCTTTGTTGCCAGGCGGGAACACAGAGTTGAAGACAGATAATAGGAAAGCCTTTGATGGCGCGCGCACACACGGTTGTTTAACCTTATTCTGGATATTTTGCAGCATATATATGACCCAATCTAAGATTGCTCAGCCAGGATTCTTCCCTCGCATCACACAGTGTGAGACACAGTCAAATCATTCAGCTGCACTCTTCGTAGTGATGGGGGAACCAGCATTTTCTGCTGCACAAATCTGTCAGCCTGAAACAGACGCAAAACAAAGATGTCAAAAATGTGAGTGTGAAAGAGCGGCGGATGGCGGGTTTCACAGCTCGGTCTGTCCCTCACAGACAAAACACTCGGATGTGCTCTCAGAACAAGTGTTTTACACAGATTTACGTCTTCTCTCATCATAAATTTGATCGATTGTTTGAAATAGGCTTCTCTTTGTGAACGAGCAATAAAACCTCCCTAAGGGCGCGCGGAAAATCCTCACTTCCTAATTGCTCAAAAGAACATTATGCCAGGTTAAAGGGGGAAAAAAAGCCATTTTCAAATGTGAGCTGTCAAACAATAGTGGTGAGATTTGAGCCATTAATCAAAAAGCTCATCTCATTATCATTAGTGAGAAACGCTGACTGGCCACGTTTGTGACTCTACAGCTGTGTCGGACGTTTCTCTCCAAAAAAAACAGGATAAAACGCCAACAATGACGTTCTGTAAGCATTTCTTTATGCTAATTATCTTCTACATGAGAGCAAATGTCAAGTCGATTCCCCTCAGCAATATAAAAAGCAAGAACATGACTCTTCTGTTACAGGGTTTTTACAAGGCTTTAAATGTCAAAGTTGTATTCTTTTTCAATTGTTAAAAGTCACACCAGATATTTTAACATAAAACCTGTTTACAGTAGAAATTTAAATACCACTAACTATAAGGAGATGGAGTATGCAAAGGTATCCATACCCATTGTTTTATCTGTCTACACTGTACCAAGACAGAAAATAGCTTAACATCAATGCTTTGTACAATTAAGAAAAGTAAAAACGTACCTTCGAGGAGTACCGTCTTCATGCGGCTGGATTATAACCACTTTGACGGTGACGGATGTGCGCAGGAGGTCAATCATCTGCTCATGAGTGAGAGTGGCGACGGCCACCTTGCAAATCTCCACCAGCCGGCTGCCCTGCCTCAACCCGGCCTTCCAGGCGAAGCCAAACGGCTCCACGTCGGCCACGATTCCCTCGAAATTGACGTGAAAGCCGAGCTGGCCGAGGCTATTCCTCCGCAACGTCATCTCTGTAGTCTCACAGCCTCTGGTGGCAATCTGGAATCAGAACCAAAGGCAAAACGTTTATCGTCTGCATAAAGGGAAAGTTGCTTTTATGACTGGGATAGGTTTGCTAAATCTTTATTCTGCATTTTCTCATATTACAAAAGTATTCTGTTGCCATTTTCCCTCCTGCTTCAGTATGAATCACATCCCTGCATCTTCTGTCTTTTATGAAATAGTCAGAGCAAGCGTCACTTTTCTGAAGAAAACCTCCTCTGTGACCAACGACTCTACAATTTCTATCCAGGAGTGATTAATCATGCTATAATAGTAGTTATTTAGTGAATAATTGTAAAAATATATAATTCTTTACCATGTCAAATAAACGAGTGCATTTACACATAAAACACGGCAACAAACTTCTGTCCAATCACACAACATTTTGCACAGAGCTCTGTCGAAACAGCTCCACCCGAGCCTGGTGTCAAGTTCGGCAGGCAGAACAAAATTACGCAAAATTTTTGCAGATTTCGACACTTATTCATTCTTCTTTGTAAAGCTACTTAAACTAACTCCAAGCCTCCCAACAGATTCTCAACTGGATTTAGGTCTGGACTTTGACTAGGCTATTCTCACACATGACAATGCTTCAGTCTGAAAAGCTAGTTAGAGACGCCATGTTTCAGGTCTAATGGGTTTCATCTGACCAGAGCAACCTCTGGCACGTTTTTAATGTGTTCCCTTGATAAGATTGCATCCCTAATTTGTCTTCTGTTTTCTTTGGTTTTGATGATTGTGTTTGTTTCTTCACAGCTACATCCACACTGAGGTTAAGTTATTCACAGACAGACTATTTGCACTGATTTATGAAGACAATTGGCTGCAATGGATTTTAAACAGAGGTATCAGAGTAAATTAAATACAGGGAACTTTTTTCTCCCCGACTTTACAATTATGCACTTTTCGTTTGTATAAACTCTCCACAAAATACGGTTACACTAATGGTTGCAACATGACAAAATGTGTAATAGTTCAAGGGATATAAATACTTTTGCAAGGTGGTTCATTTGACACACATACAAAAGAGGAAACAACACTGAGCACCTGAAGCTGAGTAAAGAATAAGACCCTTTTTAGCAGAACAAACAAGAATGCATGTTTGACAAATTCAAAACATCTTTAGATATAAAAGTAACTATTTCTGAGCTAACTAAAGAGCCTGAGAAGGAACAAAAACACACCTGATTCTGCCTGCAGAACCTACAATCGGTCTGTGGAAGCTGCATGAATGAGAATCTAATTGGCCCCTAAGACATCGGCGTCTCCATAGAGTTGTGTTCATGAGTCAGAGTTCGTGTCTATAAAGCGGCCTCTGGAGCACAACAGTCATACACAAACATGATCTGCATCAGCTGCCGGCTCATTTTGTTCATTTCCAGCATGAAGAAAACAAATTAAATACGCCACCTTCCCCCCCCCGTTGGCTTTTAGACTGCAGTCAGAGACATGACACTTTACCCATGAATTTTTGATGGACGTTTTGAGCCTGTCCAATGCATGTCTTTAAGACATTAAAGCCTGGTCTTGTTTCCATCATACACTTTAATGTAAATTCAGCCTGTCTTTTTTCCCCAGAGGTGGCTTGGCATCACCCTTTCATAAAACGCAGTCCAGGTTCAGGCAAAGTTCACGCGACCTACTTTCTGCTGCGTGACTATCCGTGTTAAAACTGAAACAAGAAAAGCAATTATGTATTGACTCATGATTGTGGCTATGCAGCTGTGCAGCTTTATGGTGGGACTGGACGTTATTGTTTTCTGACCGTTTCTTAGGGGTAAATAAAGAACCTGACTCTACAACCAAGAGTTGTAATCACCCATTAGATTAGTTTTGGTTCAGTTGTGGGTGACTGCCTCCATTTACTTTAGAGTGGCTGCTGTAACACATTAACACAGACTATGGATTGTTAACCCTCTACAGAGACTCCATACCATGTTGTATGAAAGAAGGCCCACGGCAAAAATGATGCACTATCATAGACTAATTGAGCACACAATCAGACTCAATCCTAAACTTTTTAGAAACATTAGGTTTACCTAGAAACAGGAATTAAACTCAGCAATTCTTTTTTTGGTCTGATGTAACAAATGTCATGTTTTCATTACCGTATTTTCCGCACTATAAGGCGCACCTAAAAACCTTAAATTTCCTCAAAAGCCGACAGTGTGCCTTATAATCCGGTGCGCCTTATATATGGACCAATATTGAGCCACAACAGGTCTAGCAACTACGGTAAGCAGCCGCCGACTTCATTTTCGGCCATCGAAGAAGAAGCGCGCGGTGCATGCTGGGATAGTTGTCAGGATGCTGGTTTGTTAATAAAGTTTGACTGACCTATCTACCTACCGACCGTCTATAATCAGGTCGTCTGCAGGTCATTCTCCACCAACATGCTGTGCGCGAACGGAGAAGGGTGACCATCGTCCGGCCACGCCCCGGCCCAATCGCAGGAGGCTCTCCTAACGACCGGAGTCGGACTGTTTTGTTGATATTCCCTGTAGTGCAGCTCCATCTAGTGGATGCATAAAGTAACTCCAGCCTCTACTGTAGCGTCTATTCTATGCGCCTTATAATGCGGTGCGCCTTATATATGAAAAAAGTTTTAAAATAGGCCATTCATTGAAGATGCGCCTTATAATCCGGTGCGTCTTATAGTGCGGAAAATACGGTAGTTGTAAGTGGAAAATCATCATATTTAGCAGAAAAATAAGCTTGAAAACACCAGCCTCTGTGTAATTAACCCATATATTTGTCGATTAGAGAATTAAACTACTGAAATAAATGTACTTTACAACAACATTCTCATATATTGAATGCGGCAGTAGCGATTCTGACAGCCGTCTTTCCATATCAAACCACATGCTGTCCTTTAATTAGAGACGACATGAAACTCTAAATACTGTCAAAAAAAGGCAAACATTAAAAGTCTTAATTTGAGTGATGCTGGATCTAATCCACACCGAGAGAAATGACAAACACAGAGCTCTGACAGTGATGACACCATCTGTAAAAGTGAAGCAGAAGCATATTTCATAGACACGACAAAACCTTGTCATTAATGGTGATCTTAAAAAAAAAAAAAACTGAAACGCATCCATGAAGATGGGTCACGCGTTTCCCCGGGGAACATGTGAGCATTCATTTTAATCAGTAAGTGTGTATTAGAGCAGCAGCTTGTCGGGGCAGGTCTTAAGACGTCAGGGTTTGAACTGGCTGCTAAACCTACAAATGGTGCTGATTAATTCTGATTTGGTTCACAAATTGACAAAAGCCTCATCTAAAAAATGTGAGGATTTTTTTTTTTATTTTATTTTATTTTTTTAATTCTGATCATGTTGCTTTTGTCTGTTATGCTGGAGCCTCCACGGTCATTGGGCCTTCTGGTAAAGATGTGCAAAAAGACTTAAAATAAATGTAATTTGAGCAGATTTATGCAGTGGAGAAATAAATTATTTTAAAAAAAGGTAGTTTACTTGACATTAAAACAACTCCTGTTTAGCAATAGAAAAGTATTTAGTCTTACCCTATGATATTTTGCAGGGAAAAGGATTTTCAATTATTCTTTTTTGCACAGACCGTTTAGTTCGGACTCAGTTTTTGCTACGTGTTTTCCGCAGGATTTACATCTGTGTAAGAATAAGATCATCAAAGAAAGTTGATCATCACTCTGGTGAACTATTTTTGTAATGATTCGGCCATTTGTGTTTAAATGACATGTATTATGCTCTGGATTTACTTATTACGATTTGTGTCACTGTTGTTTGTAGCCCCTCAAAAATTAGACTGGAAATATCCTTGAAATAAATTTAAAAATAAATAATTATGTTTTGCATCATTATCCTGTTAAAACTCAGAATGGCTACCCATTCCCACTTCACTGGCCTCTAGATTTTTATTTAAGATGTTCTTTTTTCTTCTTCTACTAAGAATTAAGTGTGACAAATCTGATCAGATCTGGGGTTGTATCTTGATATGGCTGCTGCAATAAAATCTGCACCACATGGATTTAGACAGCTGGCTCTCTTCAGCACAGGATCATGGTGTCACATCCATCTTAGCAGTGATTGACACCGGCTGGATGTGCTTTAAGCGTAACTGTGAAACTGTGCAGCAGCACATTTTATATATATATGATTGTCAAAAGATCCTGCAGCTCCTGTGTTTCTTTAGAGATCTCTCTTCTGGGACAAGTGTTTTTTTTTCCATAAAAAATTATATTTTATAAATATAAATCATGTGAGTTGATATTTCTAAGATGTCATGCACTCTAACAAGGTTCTGAGAACCCTTGGAAGAAAAACAGGCCACAGCGTCATAAATCCTCCACCAATGAAGTGCTTTTCCACTTCTTCATGTCGTGTTTTTAGTCTCATCTGATCAAAGCACTCAGTTCCAGTTAAAGTCCCAGTAGACTTTAGCAAATTGCACATTTTTACCTTTGTAAAGGCAACAGTTTATTTAGTCTGTTGATTACAAGGGAGTACATTTAGTGGATTTAAAAGTTGGGTTACTGTGAGACTGACTTGTATCTCATCATATTTATTGTGCAAAGAAACAGGAAGTGTGTTTGATTCAGTTAAAATAGGATTAATAGTAAGGATAATATTTCATTATTTCACTTACACTTATTTTACAAACATTTTTGTTGGGCTACCAAAAAGTTGGCACAGGTTATTCTCTTTCAAATAAATAGAATATTTTTATACATACTTTTACAAGTGACTAAACCTAAAAAGGTTTAAAATGATCCATAATTGAAAATATATATATATATTTATTAATAATTAGGCCTGTCACAATAACAAATTTAGCTGAACAATAAATTTTCACAGTTATTATGGCAATAAATGATAACGTTGTTGTCCTGAGACAATTTTCAAGTAATATATTGATCAATGGATAATAATGTGAGCTTGTCCTCAGAAAGGTCAATAAACTTTAATTTTGCAAAAACACATTGCACTGGAACTGGAAATATTCAAAATAAACATGACAACCAAAAACAACAAATAAAAACGTAAATAAAAATCTGTGCACAACCAAAACCAAAAATAAAAAAAAATAAACAAAATTACCCTTCAAATACTATTAATCATAAGAATGGAAATTATTGAGCTCATTTTAATTGATCATGGAATTAATTGATCATTTGCTTACTGAGAGGCTTAATAACTATTTCTAGTTAAATGTTTACAGGTTAATCATACAAAGTATAAAACAAATGGAGGGTGGTGTAGCGGTGGAAGGCATCCGGGTACGAATCCCAACCTTTGCTACATGTCTTTCCTCCTTCTCTTTCTGCCCATATCCTGTCTGCCAACAACGCCAAAAAAGGAAGAAAAACAACTTCTGCTATTTGTTATGCTACTATAATTAGCTCTCTATAAATGCATATAGCACAAAAAAAGAGACAAAACAAACAAACTGAGCAGCCCACGATGGAAAGGAAACAAGACAGAAGTAGAAATACATGCCTCCATGCCAAGAGGACTTGTCTAACAAAGGCCAAACAGGCGGCCACCCAGCTCAGGAGTCCCCTGGGGAGAAGGACTTCTCCACAAAGCTTTTAGTTGTGCTCCCACTCTGAGCTCCTCTGTAGGTTACAGTGGGCAATCTGTTCGCCCTGGTTCGCATTACATCACAAGTCCGGCAGCCTGTAAATCCTCAGAGTGAAACACAACTCGAGTCAACCGCTGGGACATTTACAGACACCTCTGGGACGACGTCTGCACGGTCAGCTCGGCTAGGCCTACTGCTCCAAATACTAATCCAGGGCTTCTCCTGTACAACTTTTTTTTTTTCCACAGATACAGCAGGAAAGAGGAGAAGGGAGATTAACATAGTGGATGAGAAAGTGATCTCCTTTGGCTAATCATAAATGCTAATATATCCTGCTCTGTCCTTTCTTATGATGAGATGGGCTGACACTGAAAGGCATCTGTGTCCTTTCAAGATTAATTATGGAAAATACTTCTTCAGGTTCTGGAGGGATTTTCTCTTCTTTCTGACATGGTTATGCAAAATCTTATTCAACCAGATCTCATTTTTAAGCTCTGCTGAGCGTTTCAGCTTATCGCAGTATTTGTTCATAAAACACCTTTTTAACGTGCAGAAATCTCATGTAAAGTGCTGTGGAAAAAAAATATCGGATTTGTTTTTGCTATGGCTGCTTTGTCACACATTTTAGCTCATCAAAAAGTTTTAATATAAGACAAAATTAACCAGAGAAAAATAAAAAATAATTTCTTTTTTTTTTCTACTGGAAAAAACAAAACAAAAAACAAACAAACATCCAAACCAACTTGGCGCTGTTTCTGCCTACCCTATTCACATTGTGAAAAAATGCGATATAATCAAAAAATCCCTGTTTCTCAAACTTTTTAAGGCTGAGGACTTCTTGCCCCGTTTAATAAACACTCGCGGATCATCTAATTTGAAATTTCCTCTGCAACAACACAACTTCTGCTTCATGCTATGTATCGTAATATTATTCAAAAACAAAAGTTTATCTTTAGCTCACCCTGAGAAACTTTCCACAGGTATCTTCAGTTTTTCTTTTTAGTGACCCATTAATCCATTATTATTTTTAAACACAATCCTTTGGTATGCTAGCTGTAGCGTCGCACTTTGAGTTGACGTCACGGCAAACAAACGGTTGTTTACATGCAGTATCTCGCGGACCACTAGGGGGCGCCCCAGAGACCAACAGTGGTCAAGGGACCACGGTTTGAGAAAGACTGGTTTAAATGGTACCGGTCAAACAACATGAAGCAGGCTACAACACATCATGAACTGATTTAAATGCATTAAATAACAAATTGGACACAAACTAAACGGGTCAGAAGATGCTTCAAACCCTTTTGTACTCCAGAATGAGACATTTTCTACATCTTGCGGCAACCTCACCCATCTTTACAGAAGAGCATCATACCGACAGTCAAACTTGGTGGTATAGTGATGTCTTGGGACTTCTTCATTTCTGCTCTCCAACAGGAAAATCCTGAAGGAGAAGATCCAGCCAACAGTTCGTAACCTTGAGATTGTTTGGGTTTCACAACCAGACAGTAATCAAAAGCACTAGCAAGTCAACGTCTGAATAACTCTAAAGAAAAAACAACTAAATGAAGGTAAGTCTGATTTAATTGTTATAACAGTCCTTCCCAACCACGATCCTCAAGGCACTTGAATGTTTTAGATATTTCCCTGCTTTAACACACCTTGCAGTTCAGCAAAGGCCTGTCAATAAGCCATTATTAAAATAGCTATTATTAAAATAAGGTTGGCCAGTGTTGGGAAACATTGCTCTATAACCCTAAATTCTGGTTGAATTAAAACAATTGTCCAAAGAGTGAACCAGAAATCCTCTGATGCGATGTAAAAAATTCATTCATAATAATAATCAAAAAGTCCAGCAATCAAGGAGCATTGGCAAATGTTTGCACGGCGTCATGTGCTTGCAGACTTGAAGTAACAGATGTCTGTACCAAAATCTCACAATGTCACACAGAGGACGCCGGGGCTTTGCTTAAAAGAAGGGGAGAAGAGGACTTGGTGGGAAGTTCTTAAAGGGAGTGAAGCAGTATGAGGCCAAATGGCCTCTATTTTTAGTCTGTTAGAGCCAAAATTGAGTCTGTTTCCACTCCTCCCCCTGTAAAAACTGGGTTGGTGTCCTCTTTAAGCCGCCTCCTTCTGTACCTGCACCCACACGTCCTCCAGTTCAGCAGCGGCAGAAAACTGTTTCACTAGTAATCTTTCATTCAATTAAATGAGCCGCCAGTGACAGGAAGTGACAGCGGCAGCTTCTTTTTTTTTTTTTTTTTTTTTTTGCTTTTAGATGAAAATGCAATGATATCTCCTAAAGATTTACCTCTTATTAACTTGCGACGTAAACTATAAGTCTTTGTGGATTCAAAGTGATGAGCTAAAAAAAATAAAAATAAAAGTGTCAAATCTATAATCCTTTCTGGAGTTATGGAGCCCCAAAGGTGACATGGGAAACTTTTTTCTTTTGCGTTTCCTCACAATACCGATAAGCTGATCTTTATTGAGTCTAGTCACAAATGTCAATTTAAAATTTCAAATATATACACATATAAAGAACCTCAGTGAAAAGGTGTTTATATTCTTAACTCTTTGGTGCAAAAAACTGAGATGGAGCTGCACATCAAAAAAAAACAGCCATTTATGAACCATTCAGACTCCCAACACAAAAAATACATAAAACTGTCAGATGACTTTATTACCCCATGAAAATAACTCAGAAATAGTCAAAATAGTTTAGATGTATGTTTTCTTTCTTTCCTTCTTGCAGAAAGTTTCTGTTTATATCTTGGAAGTATGGATTTCCAACCCAATAGAAATCCAATCAGATATTTCACAAACGAGATATCAATACATGGAAAAACCTTATGAAAACCTAATATTATAGTAGAAAATATGGTGGACACCGAAAGAAAGACTTTCAGTATTCAGTTATGCCACATGAACTGATCAGTACATTATTGCGAGAGACCGCAAAAGAAAAAAAAAATCCCCCATGTCCCACAGGGGCCTCCGTACTGGAGTTCCTGTTTAAAAGCCACAAACACAAGCAGCAGCTTTCTCTCAGAGCGCTGACTGGAACCAAACCCTAAACAGGGGAAGCACGGTGTAATGTTGCAACACATATGGGACTTGACGGGAGAGATGTCAGGTTAAACATGCAGTAATACTGCTGACCTGATAAAGAAAACAAAGCAACAAGTCAGTCGGTCAGGCGAAAACGTTTTGTTTCACCACAAAGAGACCACAATTATTCCAGTGAAACCACTAAACGTTGAGTTAGTCATTTTTCCATGAGGAATGAGTGTAAAACTGAGATTTACAGGGTCTTTCTGATGACAGACTGCTCCCTTCATGCTGCGCAAGGAAACGGCTTCCCAGTCCTTTTATTTATTTGACATTTTGACTAAAACTACCACAGGAAACCTCCTTTCCATTGCTTAGAAAAATTGTTTTTTTAAACACTTAATCAAGCAGCACTTGCAGTCATCATCCTGTAACGGACCAACACCCTCCACAGATTTTACAGGCTGCTTGGAAATGAGAGAGTCTGAAACCTCACTCTGGGTGCCACCCAGCTGACGTCTGGCTGCTGGCCATCCAGCCAACCGCTGCAAGAACACCGAGAAGGAGAAGAGATTTCCATTTCTGAAAGCTAGCATGAATAAAAAAATTCAAAGGCACTACAAATTAGTTGACCAGTTACTCAATTAGTTAATAAGTTCTTGCTGAGGTAAAGAGACTCAACGTTAGCTATTTTTGGTATGAATGAGATGACAAGGAAACTATGTTTTCTCTAGAAGTGAGTCTGTTGTTTACCTAGAATGCTAAAACAGAGACCTAAGCTACACCAAGTGCTCATTCTTTTGGAGTTTTGGTAATTTCATTATTTCATATCTGAGTTTTTCCAGATATGAAAATGAAAACACCTACAATAAGTAAAAAATTATAAATTATACCTTCTCTGGGGGCTTCTATTCAAAAAGACAACAGAGCCAGCAGCAGAAGATAACAGGAAGGCTAAATGTATCTTTATATTCCTTTTGAGCTTTCTGTCTGTCTTTCATGGTACAGGCTGAATCTGGATCAGGCATCTGTTTTGCTTTAATCCCATAATGTTTCAGATCATCAAAGAAATGTAAATATCAAATAAAAACAACCTGATTAAATGCAAAAGACAGTTTTGAAATTGATGACGTCATTAATTAAGGCTAGCTAAAACGAAATGTAGACATGTTAAATCATAAGTTAACTGTAAATAATGCAGTATTTTATTTATTTTCATGAGCCACAGCTAGAACTGATTATTACCTAACCTGCAGATTCAATAAATCACTTTTGCAGAACCTCTCTGACAACACGACGTAGTCTAAAACACATCTAAAGGAGAAACAGATTGTGATCTAAAGTGTAACATATCCCTTTGTTATTACAGTAATTTATTTAACTTTTAGAAAAGGGAACAGAAAGTAAGGAATAAAGTCCAGCTGTTTCCCATACTCAAATTTCTTTGCTATTCTTTACCTTCCTTAAGAAAAACCTAAAGGCAAATTGAATACTAACCCCTAAACGCTAGCATCGTTCCAATTATTTCCTTTTTAAGCGTTACTAAAACGTGGGCTGCGCATTTGAACAATTAGTGCACAGTTTGGCACCCCCCTGCAAAGAACTGAATTGTTTTTACTGTAATTTGTTCATTATGTTGAAAGAAAAATGATGAAACCCACAATTATCCACAGTCAGAGACAATGCTAAGTAATTTACTCCTTTTATAAGAGGGTTGTGCAGTTCTAAAGCCGAATATTAATACTTGTGTTCACTGAAATGTTTGTATGGTGCGATTTCAGACTTACACAGAAGGCAGTGGATTAAAGTATGATGAAGAAGGTATTTTGCCACAAGATGATTCTAATCCCGCAGTGTTTACGACCTCTAAGATCACTCAGATTATTAGAGATGAGTTTTTAAGGGTATTACCTCGAGTCGCTGCACCATCTCTCTGATGTCCTCGCCGCAGTTGTCGTGGGCAGACAGCATGATGCACTCCCCGCGCTCATAGAAGATTTTAATACTCATAATCCCTGAGGTCCATCCAATGACATCGCGACATGAGCAGTTAAACACTACGTTTTTCGACTCCTCTTCAATGAGCACAATGAACTCGTTGGATATACCGAGCAAGCAGTCAATGTCCATCGACTGCCCAAAGTCCCGGGCGCAGACGCTCCAGGTGATGGCTCCCACACTGAACAGATGCGCCTCCTTTCTGGCTTTGACTTTCTCCTTCTTCTTTGCTCCGAGCGTAATGAAGCTGAATTTGACGGCTGAGTCTATAGTAGCCGTGCTGACAAAGTTCTCAGCTAAGTCCTTCAGGTACTCCTGTCGCGTACGAGTCGCCATGGCTCTGAACTTCTCCGACTTGTGAGCAGCGTTCTCGCCATTGATGACCTTGGCGAGCAGGAAGTCCCTGAAAACGGCCGACTTTGGGAAAGTTACGGACTTGGGAATGGGGGGTCCGAACGGAGGCACGTCTTTGGATCTGGATACAGCGACGCTGGAAAATAAGGCAGGGATAAACCATATAGGTAACAGTTATAGGTGACCTATTATGCTTCCTTGAGCAAATTGGAATAGTTTTAAGGTCTAAACAAAACATGTTCATTACATTTTTTGTACAAAATCATTCTCAGATAATGAGACTTTAGTCTGGTCAGTTCTGTCTATTTTGAGCTCTTGTCACTTTAAATCCAAATAAGCTGAGCAAATGTGCTGGAACGCAGCTGGGGTTGCTAGGCAATGGGCTAGGCTTCGCTGGTGTTGCTAGCTAACGGGCTAGGCTTCGCTGGGGTTGCTAGTGAAGGACAGTGCCTGCAGTTTTGTGACATTACTGTACATTCCAAAACAACTCATCCAGACACTAAAAAAACATTAACTTATTGCCAAAAAAAAAAATGTTTATGTGCTTTGGCTGTTTCTAGAAGCAGTAGAGACTTAAATAAAAGTACAAAAATGTGCAAAAGGTTAATTTTGCCTTATAGGTTCCCTTTAAAAAGCAACACCCCTGAATGAGAAGTAATTTGTGTTCTGAAATGATAAGTTCAAGATTTTTCTTTTCCAATGAGCGAGAGAGAATAAATTTGCTCTGTTCTATGTTATTAGTGAAAGTCTTCTTTGCCTACAAACACGTTCGAAGCAGAGCTCCAAGTCGTAATTTAAAGGTGTCTCTGAAGATAACAACTGTATCATCACCGAACACATCAAAAGAGCCTTGTGATTTGTGGATATTACTACAAAGCCATGACAGAAACCACAGAAGGAGCACACTAAGCTATTATTATTACGCTTTCAAATTTAATGTCTTCATGCAATTTGGCAAGAATTCCTTTTCGCAAAGCCCTTTTTAAATAATAAAACCCATCTTCCTTAATTGTCAAGAGCATATGAGTTTGCTTCTTAATAGAGGGTTCAACTCTGCACAATTTCTCTCTTTCTTTTCCCTGCGTCCTTTCCTTGCCTAATAAAATAAAGTAGCTTGCAGGCAAAGTGCACGCTTGTTGCATTTACCTGTAGCAGACGTTATCAGTGCAGGGGCTGTGGACTCTGACGATGACAAACACATGTTGGAACTGGGAGCGGATGTTTTTGGGAGTGAAGGGAAGGGCCCCCGGTTCCTGGAATACTATGGTGACGATGTCGTTGCCAATGTGCCTCTTCCTTAATAACTGCGAAAAGTATTAAAAGAACACAATAAAAACAATTGTTATCATGATGAAAGAGGCCAACTTTATAGAAAAACATTCAAAGTTCAAGACAAAAATCAGAGTGAGGCGATGAAAAACGGTATTTCAAGATTGTGCAATTCAGTGATTAATTAGAAATAAAAATGTCATGACAGCATGTATTGATGGTCAACACAAACACTTAACCTCATTCTGTCTGGAATGTGATTGCCTGAGAGTGTCAGAAAGAGCCCGAAACAAGCAGGATTATAGGGTATAGAGGTGAAATGGGATAGAGTAGAGGATGCTGGACAATTACCCAAAGGGATTAAATTAAACTATCCAACTATGAATCCTTTGCACGTGATGTCATTCTCTTCGAAAGACGCCATGACGGACGTCAAAACAACTGATGCGCTCCTGTAAAGCCTGTCAAAATGCGCATGTGGAGGCCTAATATTGCTTTCATTTAGTTGGTTTCACTTTAAAAACATAGGATCATATGATGCTGCACAAACAGAAAAGGATACAAACCAAACTTGTCATTATATTTTACAACTTTTAAAGTTAGGAATGATACGGCGGCGATGGATAGCAGCCGTCAATCAGAATGACTGTCAGCCCTCGATGTAACCGCGGATTTGCAGCTGACACTTTTTACAAGGTAGGAAGATTAACGATCATATACTTTATAAGTAAGTATGATTAGAAACATATCAAATATTGCATCATGAAGAAGTCGCTCTGTTCAATACTACCATCTCTCACTTCCGACGTCCATCACGGCGACTCATGATTAAATGACGTAGTTGCAAACAGTCAATACAATCCAAGGAAGGAAAACCTCTCTCTATCAATCACATGCCTAAGATGCACTTGACAGTCTGGTTTCCACCACATTACACTGCTTCTCTCCATCATTTTAACCTCCTTGAGTCCATTCAAAATGAATGCTTTTACATGGCTGTGTCTAGAGGCTTTATTAAGGGCTCAGAAGGCACTTCCATACATTAGCACAGACAACAACATACTGAAACACTGTCAATTATGCATTACTAGCCACCATTTGCCCATCAGCCACTACATTCACTTAATCCCACTTGTTCACAAAGAGACAGAGGCTCGTCTACTACAGCGGCAGGTCCATCCCATGAGGAAGCACTGATTAAAATCCAACTATGGGGCACCGTCTCCATGGCAATGCTCGTGTTTTCAGCTAATAGGTTATTACCATGGCAAAACGGCTCTCTAGGGACGGCTGGCAAAAGTCAGCACTGGAAGATCCTTGCAGAGAAGCTGCCCAGGGTCTTGTTAAAGCCATTATATGGCGATTCTCCACGCAAAAGAGCAAATGTTGTGATTAGTGGAGGTAATAAAGCACAAAGTTTACCTGCTGTCTATTGTTGGGTGTGTAGGGGAGCATGGTGGACACATGAAACATCAACTCGTAGTCCTTGTAGGTGGTGTACAGGGAATGCGTTCCCGTTGAGTCAGCTGCACACAAACAAATGAAGAACAAACAGGTTTTAAAAATGGAAATACCTTTTCTCTCTTTGGCTTTTTACCCAAAGTGAGCTAGCATCAGTCTCTCAATGTTGCACTCCTTCCTTGAATTTATGATGTTTTGTATAAGACTGACATGACACTGTCATAAATATGACATAAGATCTGTCATGACCATGAAGTAGTCTTCATGAATGGTTACGACTGTGTCATTCGTGTCAAGCAACTTTGCATTAAAAGTGTCATTATTTACCGAATGACACTTCATGACAACAGTCATAAATATTCATGAAGACTCTTTCATCTTCATGACAGATGTAATGTCACATTTATGACAGTGTCATGTCAGTCTTATGCACACCCCATCAAATAAAGTTTTACCATATTTTCTTATTCTTCTTTGTTACTTTTGTACTGCACTTTGGTCAGCCGCTATGTTGAATATTAAGTGCTTTAGAAATAAAGTGATGTGGTATGGATTTATAATAGTTTTGGGGGTTTTCTTATAACAGTTTTATTTCATTGTGAGTTTCTTTTTGTTGACTTCAGTTAGTTTTTAGAGTGTGTTTGCTTTTTTTCAGTTAGATTCAACGTAATTTTTATTAGTTATGTAGTTTGTTATAGTTTTTTAATTACTGTTTTTATTTATTTCAGTTAACAAAAAAGCCGTTTCAATGTCAGTTTTTGTTATTTTGTTCATTTTAGTCAACTGTAATAACCCTAGAATGGTTTCTGCTGCTACAAATCATTCATGCAGGTTTATACATTTGCACATTTTAAGTTTATGCAACAGCCTTTTTCCTACTCTTGTTGTCCAGCTGGGCTCTGTACTTCGTGAAGCCCTTGAGGCGAACCCGCTGGCCGAGCAGATCCAAGAACTCGTCCAGCGCCGGGCCAGCGCTCTCGTTGTTGTACATCTCCTCCTCCGTGCTCTGGCCCGCCTTGCAGTAAAGAACCCCCACCTTGTGCTGGAAGCTTAGCTGGAACACACACAAATACCTCAGAGTTACTATATCACTTCCTGTTGCTGAAATGTTGCACACTCAACAGTGGCGAGTCTCTCCTTTCCATCATGTTGCAGCTCAAGTTAAGGCCTTTACATCCCTTCGAGGGGAGAGATGAAATCCCCTCTCACGAAGCCGGGCTTTGAGCTCTCCGGAGCGTAAATTAAGCCGCACTATTAGCTTCAACTTAAGTGCAGCTGTGGAGCGACGAGGGAATGAATTAGATACATTAGGCAGCGGATGTGGATTTATTACCATAAACTTTGCCAACTTTAGCACATATCCTTATTTTTATTTAAGGATTGGTGCAAGCAGTTCAATATTTCCAGCCTGACTCCTCCAGCTAAATGTCAATCTGCAAGACCAAAAAGGTTTTCCTCTCTGTGAAGGAAAATAAATGATCTATAGACTGAAACCAATTTGAAGCGTCTCTTCCCCCCACCCCCCCGTTACAGGTTATCAGTTCTTGGCGTGCTCCCCTCACGGTTGTCATGGCGACTCCTCTATCAGCAAGTCTGCTCCGTGCTGAAGCTCCCGCCGTGATGGGAAGCTATTATACCTTCAAGCTCAGTGGAAACTGCATGATGTGCAATGATGTGGTCTTCTATTTTTCATTTGGAATTATAAGGACTTACTTAACCTCCAGCACATCCTTACAGAATGGATGAAGGACTTTCACATCGGTGCCTGAAAAGTGGATTCAGGTCACCTAAATTCAGCAACTCTCCAACAGATACAGCTGCCTCAAACTTTTTTCATATTTTGTCTCATAAAAACAAATCAACTTTAAAGTGTTTTAGTTAAGTTTTAGGTGACATATCAACCAAAGTTGTGTGTACTTAGAAAACAAAAGAAAACTTCCTTTGCATTAATACAGCATAATGGAAGTTGGAAGAATGTTTTCAAGTGTGACATTTTTGCAATTAACTTTTTTTATAAACTAAAAAGATCAATTATGGCCTCATCTGACCACACCACTTTGTTGCACTTTTTTTTAACTAAATGTTTGCTGAAAGCAAATATTTGTCACCTTATAAGAAGAAAATGATCCAATCTACAAATTCTTAATTGAATTAAATGTTAAAAACATATTCTTTGCCATTAGAACAGGATTTTGTTTTTTTTCTTTCTATGAAAACACTTACTATATCTAACCAATTCTTTAAATCAGAAAAGGTGAGAGGATTTGGTTCTTTCTATTATAACATTTAAAGAGACATGCTTTGTTTTGTATCTAACAGTTTCTGTTGTTGACTTTAATTTTAATTGATAATTTTTTTGGTGAGCTAAATTTTTTAATTCATGAAATGCAGTCTGACTTAAGAGTATTCAAGTAAAAGTGGTTGAATATAAATACACGTGAAATTGTGATTTATAAAAAAAATCATTATTTTCTAATGATTCTCCACTTTACAATTTTGCAATACTTTCTGATGGATAATCATATTAAAAGCGCCATTAAACACACTTATTATGTTTGTATTTGTAAGATGACAAAATGTGAAAAGGTGTAAAATATTTTAATGAATATTTCACATCTCTTTCTTGGAACAGATCAGCTCCTTAACAGGAAGTGAGGACATTTTAATCCAGGAACATTTCTGCAACATAACTGCAAAACCATCTTAACGGAGGTTTTAAAAGTCACAACACAAATACTGCATTCTTACTGAGT
Organism: Poecilia formosa; assembly: GCF_000485575.1. Lineage (NCBI taxonomy): Eukaryota > Metazoa > Chordata > Actinopteri > Cyprinodontiformes > Poeciliidae > Poecilia > Poecilia formosa. The sequence continues at coordinate 1,959,472 of NW_006799981.1, read as the reverse complement.
GGATGGAGAAATGAGGGCAACATTGTCCCTGGAGACAGTCATGAGGCACCTGAGGGATACAGCATTGGCCTGGCAGTGCATGCAACACTAATGTGACATCTGCTTCCACTGCAATCTACTTATGTTGCAAAAAGCATGGAATAATAGCTCCAAAAAACCTTCCCACCAGAAGCAAGCCAAGGGTGTGACCTTCAGGTTTGCCCTGTTCCTTGTAGAAGAAAGCTGTGCTACGCTACTAAACCGCACATCTAACCCCATGGCCACAAATATTTTTAAATATCTGCATTTATTTTGCAGCAACATCCTTCTTTTACAAAACATTTCCGTCGAGTCCCTTTTGATGGGAATCTGATTAGGATGGCGATAAAATCTTTGCTTTGTCTAAAAATAAATAAAATCATCCTCAAACCATGTTGTGACTGAGCAGACATGGCGTCATGCCTCAGTTTCAGTGATGCTTAATGTCTCGCATGTCACAACTGTCTTGAAAACGTACTTAATAAACGTTTAATAAACTTTTGGTACGTAAGCATTTTAATTTTGAGTCTAAATTCCTGAGAGGCTCTGAGAGTTTGACCATCAACTCTGAAGGCTTTTTTTTTTTTTTTTTGAAGGATTCATGGAAAGCTTATGCTCTTTTTCTAAAGGGTAAAGGACTGTCTGAAGGTTATCATTTGTTTTAGGATCCTAAGGCTTAGATGAAGAGTTTCTTTTTGTACTCTTAGAAGCACTTATCTATCAGATTCTTCAAAACCAAATCTTTGCATCTTTGTAAGATGAACCGGAGTTGAAGAGCAACGTCTTCGTCTGAGGACAGGATTTAATAATTGTGAGGGTTTTTTTTTAGCTCAAGTAGTGTGGGTTGTTCCTGAACTACAGAATAAATTCAAAACACAGCCTGAGATGGACATGTTGATAGATGAAGGATCTGTTTACATTTTTTCAAACACTTATGGCTCCACGTCTGTTGATCGATGACTCATTTTCTGTTAAACAGGACAAACAGGACGACTGGTTTTCAGATTCCTTCAGCTAGAACGATACCAGAAAAGAAACCATCGCGGTCACCGATCTGAAAGGTTCAATTTCCACATATAACAATACAACTTAGTGCACTGCAACAACAACAACCCTAGCAGGTGGTAGATTGCTCTTTTGAACTGGAGCAACAAATCAGATTTAAATTTAAATTATACGTAAGAGTTGAGCTGTGAGGGTTTCTGTTTTAAACTGAGAGTCCAAGCGAAAAACAACATGAATAAGGAGTTTGTACACACACTTATTCATTCATTTACTTTCCTTTTTTCACTCATTCATGTATTTATTTTCCCTTCTTGTCTGTCTTATAATTATTTCTTAAATTGCATTGTTTATTCCAACATTCATTCATTGCACTCACTAATTTAGTTTGCACAATTAAGTAACTACATAAATGTTTTGGAAAATACGAGTGCTAAATATTTTGAATAGAAAATATTAAATATATTTAAATACCTTAGAAATAAATGCAATTTGTGATCTCTGTTAATGAAAAGCTCATCTCAGATTAAACAGATTTATGTTTTTTCTAGGCCATCTGTGCATAATCAGTTCAGTCATTGGAGCATATAAGAAGAAATCTGAATCAGTTTCTTCTTAAGTCTTGGAAAAATTACAGCAGAGACTAAAAGCCAGGAGAGGATTCCTCTTGACCATGAAAGATATTGAGAACAGCTCTCTAACTCACTCAGCGAGGAAAAACATTAAACATACAGCTGTTTTGACCAACAAAACATAGCCTAGTATCACTTATGTAAAAAAAAATAAAATAAAAAAAATAAAACAGAAAAAACACAAATTTAACTTTCCAGAAAAGGTGGAGTAAAATATTTTACTCTTTTGGTGCAATACTGACTTTTTTCTCATAAATAGATTAAAGTTGCAGAGGGGTCGACATAATTAGAGGGACTCAAGACAAGATTATACATTTGAATCACAAAAAATATTACTGTCTAAATATAAAGTTTAGCTTCACTGGACTTTTTGGGTTGAAGTGTGTAAAAGATCAAGGTCATCTGGAAGAGCTTCAAACCCTAATTAACTTGCACTCTCCTCTTTTGAATATATTTCCTTATAACATCTCATCACCTTTTGCCCTTTCCTAATGGATTTGTCAGTTTCTCTATGATGTGTCTGTAGATTTCAAAGAAAAGCTGCTCATTTCCAATGACATTTAACAGGGTAATCATATGCAAAATCTGTAAATTCGACTGTTATTCATTTGCTTTAGAAAGGACTCTCCACTGCTCTTGAATAAATGTGTAAAAAAAAAATATCTAAAGAAACAAAGGTGGGCTTGGTGGAGCTTTTCATGATGAGAGCCTTTCCCTTGTCAGTTAGAATGATGGGCACGCACTAATGAATGCAATTAGACTAATAAGCAGCAGATTTCCTGATAGTAAAACATGGCTAATGCTCCCACTCCCACTGCCGTCTTGTAGTTTCATTAGATGAGAAATTAAAGGCCTTGAGATCAGGCAATGAATCCGTCTGACACCTGTGACTGAAGAGAACCTTCAGCATTATTAGGAGTTCAAGGAGAAAGACTTCCAGATGACACCCTCCATCTTCTAAAATAAAAAGCACCACATTAACCTCTTTTTAATGAAAATAAGGTAATACAATTGAGACGTTTTCACTAGTCTTGCAGCTACAGTCGATCACAACAGGGGCGCCAAATACATCCTATTGATAGTTGCAAAGATTGTCGGATTTCAATTAATTAAGCAAAACTGAAGTAGAAACACTTTGTTCGTATCACACGAGTCACATGATCAACAACTGGACGTTGCCAAAGCATGAAGAAAGAAGACGACAAGAAGTAGTTGGAGGATCATGTTTTCTTAACGACTTATTAAGTGAACAAGCTTATTCACGTGTAATTTTAACTGCATTTCTTATTTAATCAAAACACCACGACTGTGAAACAGTTTGGCAACGTTTCGTGCTCATTTGCAATGGAGAAGTAGCTACAGACACACCTACAGTTTAAGCTAAAGTAAGACTTTCCGTTTGCTTTTCTAATGTTATTTCTACTTTTACTTGACTAAAATGTTTGGGCACTCTACCCATCTCTGATCTTAACCCCTGTCTGAAACATGACATGAGTCCACTCACCCCTTGCTCGTCCAGTTTGAGGAGTTGCTCTGGGACTTTGGGAGAGTTGAGGGCCAGCCTCAGACACTGGATGTTCAGCTCAGGGATGACGTATTCCAGCACTTCCTTAAGCGGCAGGCCGCGGGCCGTTCCATGCCTCGCCGTGGATGGAATGGCATCCTCCAGGATGGCTCCACGGAGGGTCGTCAACTGGCGGAAAAGATAAACAAACAAGATTTATTTGGTGAAATGCAGTATGTAACTTCTGGCTCTTCTGTCATATGTGCTGTGCCCTGTTATTCTGGCTGGTTGATCCATTGTGATGCCTCCAAACTACATTAAGGACTCAAATTTTAAATAATTAACACAGACTAACCAGGCAATACACGTTGAGTGGTCTTCCACTATTAACCCCATTAGTAGAAAAAAACACACAGTCTGTAAACCCATGCTGTTGTTTGGAACATCAAAGACATATTTACACCCATAAATCCCATTTCTGTCCACACTGACTATGGACATTAGTGTCAGCAGTCAATGGCCATCTGACAGAGAGGCTTTCTGAAAAGCAGATTACTTAACAGACTTAGTGTGGCAGGGAGAGTGAGCGAGGCAGCGGTGCAGACAGTCAGAGAGGGCATTGGGGCTAAATGAGAGGAATTAACTCAAACAGACGCTCTAGTGGTTAGGAAGCTAAAACATTGTCTGGATGCAGCCTGCATGGCCACCATGACCCAGATACATTGCTTCATGGCCGCCTGGCTTCAAATCCAGAACGGTGCTGGATATCGGTGACATTTCCTTGCCTGACACATCTGTTGCACCTGAATAATTCAGTGAGTGAGACCAACCAGCATCAATCAAGGAAAGCTTTCGCTGCGCCAGGCTGTGCATCTCAGTTCTTGGATTAATCACATCGTGGGAGCATGTGTGTGCAAGCTCGGTTGTGTGTTAAAGACAGCAAGAAAGTGAATATGATCACCACCAAACCCAACTGACAGCTCTGGTGCCTGCATGACCGACCAGGACGGCTGGAGCAGATCGAGGAGCTCGGAGCAGAACCACTCTCACTGCGTGACTGAGCCCTAAGCTGGCTGACCTTAACATGCCGAATGCAATGACTTATGAAATACACATGTTGTTGCAAGTAAAAAGTGGATTTTGCAGCATGTGCCTTCTGATTCCACTAAATTTGAACTTTCCAACAATCAAAAGTGAAACCAGAGTTTGATATGCAGACTTCTACCATGGTAGCATATCCTGAGATTTACATTGCACATCAGACATACACTGCATAAAATACAATTTTTGTCAATGTCTGAAAATTAAAGTGAACTTTTCTGCTTTAACCAGACATGGGTAGACTACCCAGAAATTTCACTTAACCCTATTAGACCTAAGTTTAAAATCTCTGCCTGGATATTTTTGCTTATTTTTATTGTACGTAGTTCTTTAAAAGTCCTGTGAGTAAATATATTTGCCCATTTGTCCATAACAACTGAAACTTTCAATGTCTAGCAAGTTATTTTTGCAATTTACTGTCTATTAAAAGAGACTAATTTCACTCCCTGCTGGGGCGCTGGTGAAATTACCGTAATAACCCAATAATGGCTGGAAAGAGCAAAGTCTCCCCTTTTGGAAACCGTTGGAATTTTTCAGATAACACAAAGTGTTGAGGAATTACAGTATTGCAAATTTGGCTGGATCGTTGCCGCTATGTTCGAGTTAAGAGTACTTCAACATATTTTTACTGAAGTAAAAAGTAAAAAGTAGCCGTTTAATAAGGAAATAAATAAAATATGAGTAAAAATGTAATTGATAAAGAAGCTACTCAAGTACTTAGAAACTGATCTTTTAAGATATCCATCTTTTGTTATGCCTACCTTCTCTAACTCTCGCAAATACATTATTTCAGCCCTGCATCCACTGGTTCATTACAGGCTGATTTTTACCTGACTGGTTCTGAAGGTGATCCGGTAGTTGTACTGCATGCCTTCTTTCTCCTTCCCATCGTCCAGCCTCTCCCTGCGGACGCTCACCGCCACTGGTCCCAGATTCTCATCCACCCCGAAATAGTTCTGGTGCTCTACAGACAAGATATAAAAACAATATTCAGATGTTAGGGGTCAAGTCAACTGCTTTAAAAAATAAGAAAATAAGTTTTTCATTATTATAAAAGGGTCGGTTACAGACATCAAGGTATAACAAGGTCTGAAAAAACTTTCAAAAATTTACCATCCGACACTATGACGAACAAATTAATGGAGTGCCACTCATTCTGAGTGAAATGTGGCAAACAGCTGACTGCAGACTCGACCACAGCAGATAGCCCAACTAACCAACTAATATCAGCTTTTTACACTTGCATTAATTTAAAAAGGTTACATTTATCACAATAAGAACTTCAAATTTGCCTCTTTATTTGGCAGTTGTATGTTTTGCTTAAAAACTTTGGATGCAAAATAAATAATAATCATGAAAATCACATGATTATCGCAGTAATAATCAATATTTCAGCAGCAGTTTTGTTTTGAATAAAAACAACTAGAAAAAAAAAAAGAATTAGTTTTTTTATTTTTATGCAGATACTGTAGAATTATATACTATACTATGAAAATTGTCTAGCAGCCCATGCCTCATTAGATACAATGGCCTTACTTACAAATCAGATTAATGCTTTCACACCAGCAAAGCATCATCCATCCATTTTCTACGCCTGCTTAATTCCTGCTGTGGACTGGAGCCTATCTCCAGCGGTCAAAGGGTGAAATGCAGGGTAGACAGAGGTCAACAACTAAGCAATCACATACTCACAGCTAAGGGCAATTTTAATGATCAATTAAGCTAGCATATGTGATTTTGAATGGCGGGATGAAGCCAGAGTGACCCTTATGAGGGGTCAGGCCATTTTGAACCCATTCGAATCCTTTTAAATCCATTTGCAACAGTGACAACAATGTGTAGAATCTGTTTCACATATCAGCAAACAGGGAGTCAAACAGCGCTTAGTGTGCAGTCTCTATATTTATTTAATCAGAAATGATTTGTGGACGTTTGTAGAACTGTCTTTCACTAAAATTATAGCTTAGCTGCAAGAAATTTGGGGCATGTTTACACCAGCTTTCCACATCTAGAGACTGAAATGTTCTCCCTTTTTTAATTTTGCAAATTAGTTCAGTCAGGTTGGGTGGAGAGCATCTGCAAATGTTCAAGTCTTACCACAAATTCACAATTGGACTTGGGTCTAGGTCATTGAAACACATGATTATGCTTTGATCTAAGCCATCCCATTGTATCTCTGGCTGCATTTTTAGAGACCCTTTTCAATTAGATGCTCAATCCATCGATTTCCCTGATTCCGCTACGTCCCACATCATGCCTCTACCTCTATTTTCAAAGTGACCATGCTGTATTCAAGTTAATCACTCCACAAAAAGTTCAGTTTTTGTCTCATCTGGCCAGAAAACCTTCTTCCATGTGTCTGCTGTCTCTACTGTAGAAGACACATCCTGTTGTCTTTCTATCAACATTTCACCAATTTTGCCTAATGCGAGATTTGTAGAGTGACCTGTAGTTCCTCCACAACTACCGTTGACATTTTGGCTCCTTCTCTGATTAATTATATTCTTGTAACTTTAGCTAGATGGCCATATGTTGGCAGTTTTCCTCACCAATTTTTGGTAAACAGATGGTACAGCAAGGCCTTCAAAGCTCCAGGAATTGTTTTACAAGACTGCCTTACAAAACCAGTGTCTTTGGACCGGTCACATATGGTTCTCTGTGTATTTATTTCGGTGTTGTAATACACAGGTGGCAATGTCCAAATGTCTCTCAGTCTCAGTTAAAACCTCTTACAGCAGGCTCCACCCTCCCACGACCCCAGACAAGATTAAGCAGGTATAGCTGATGGACGGGATTACTGGATGAACTCGCCAAGCAATTTGAATGAGTTGTTGATAAAAGGAGATTTGGATAAATTCTGAATTAACTACAGAGTCAGACGATTATGGGAGGGACAGTCATAAGTTCAATGACAGGTTATGTGAACAGCGAGGAGCCAGTCTGGAAGCAAATCTAACATATTTGGTGCACAATATCTGAATAATAGATTAGATGACCCACTGATCCGTGGAAATCCATCCCAAAATACCAATGGATATTCTGGAAATTTCCCAGAAAATCTCCCAAAGACACAGACAGTTCACACAGAAATGAGTGAGTCTGATTGTCCTAAATCTGATGCAGTGCATCTTTATTTGTCTAAGCACAATTATACCATCCTCCCACAGTTCAATATGACAATCAGCAAAGAAAAATTCTAATAATCTTATGTCCAAACTGCAAATGTGATCTACCAGATAAAGTAATCCAATGAAAGCTTTGCCAAGTTAATTTTTATTCTTACTCAAACAGATTTAGAGTGAAAATATTAATGCCAATGCAGAACTTTAATCATTTAGTCATAAATTGAAACTGTTATAAAAAAAAAAAACACCGTCTCATGAGTAATTTAGAGTGTGCATAGTTTATCTTGCACTTTTGTACTGGACTTTCCATATTTATTGCTAATAAATGGTAAATATAGCTGGGTTTTATTTTTTATTTTTTGTAAAGTGTAAAAACAAAAAGTCTGATTAAATTTACCAAATTGGGTTTTATTATCTATGCTTGTGTGTTTTGTTTGATTTTACCTTTTCAATTTGCTCTATGTCTTTATATGGATTTCATATCAATGTTCCTAAACAAAATAAATCCATTAAATTACACTTAAAAAAAACACAATACATTTATTTCATTTGTAAAACTTAAAAAAATAACACCACAATCACTGGGTGGTTCTTAAAACAGCTGTTTTATTACTTTATCTGTAACTTAATGTAATTCCTGTCGTTTAGCCATGAGGATCCAAAAGTTAACAACTCATATTCCATCTTATATTAACAAGTCTTGATCTAAGAGGGTCTTGGCTAAAAAAGTAATAAAACCAGCATTTCTCATACTTACTTTGTGCATTATCTGTCAGTCAAAAAGTAAAACTGTCAATGAGTTGGACAAAAACTTACATAAAAATTAAAGGACATAATATAACTAAAAATATGTATTAAATTTCACTTTATTTGATAGAGATTTCGATTTTTGTCTTTTAGATGATGGAATAAGAAAAAATATCTGGACTTGTAAACTTGTTTTTTATCCTCTCCTGGATAGATTCATATAAAATTCCAGACTTTTCGAGATGAAGAATGTGTAAGAGTCTACTTTAGACATTTCTACCAGGTGAACCAACACGTCTGTATCTCTGTGCGTATGTTTGTGTGTGTAGACTGTGGACAGGAGTGGAGCTTTGTGAGCGTTTTGCAGGGTCTTGAGCAAACACTCTCTAATCCGGCCTAAAGCTGAGGAGATGGACCTGGATTCAGCAGACCACAAACAGAGACGTCAGCAGGGGCCTGTACCGCTGACATTCGCATGGCGAGTTCAGCCACGAAGGTTTTGAATTCATGCCATGGAGTGTGTGTTGTCTGTGTGCCGCCAACATGAAAAGAAGCTACATGAATTATACATTTATTGCATGAAACCAGGCTGTCTGGTGAATGTGTGGCATGTGAGCGACAGAGGGCCAAGGGGAAATACTACAAGAGGCATAAGGTCAACGTTTAGAAGGCAACTAGACATCCAATAGCAACTGCAGGGTGAATGAGAGCCCAACATCCATTTTTCAATCAATTCCTTTAACATGTCCCTGGTGCTCGTCGCATGCTCCACATCATTTGCAAAATGGATTACTTGACAATCATGTCAATTGGGATTTATTTTGGCTTCATCTCCTGTCCTGCTGACCCAAAAGATGCACAGATCCCTTAAATAAAACCTACTTCTAATCCTGTTTTTATGTTAGGCTTACACTCGCTTTACTGAAAACCCTGACAAACCACATGCAACGTGACCCTGGCTGCATCCAGCAAAGGTTAACCTGCTGGTCTGAAAACACATACTGCCCATTAGGAAATCCTGGGGTGAAACATCACAGTTCGCCAGGGTAAGATAAGCTGTAGTCACTCAGTAGGGTCAATGTTCAGTCCAGGTTGATAAAAGCCTGAGATGTAAAGCTGACACATGGTCAGGTTTATGTGAGTGCGCATTTGCTGTGAAGTGCAGGTGATGACAAGCTTGTCCATCCAATAAAACACCTCACAAAGGAAGGGCAAGGGCTAAATTCACATTCTATGCAAAAGGCATCTTCTGAAAAAGCTGCATTATAATATTTACAGTGCCTTGCAAAAGTTTTCCTAACCTTTTATTCACTTTTTGTCGCAAACTTTCATTTATCTTAGAGAGATTTTGGACAAGGTAATCCAAAGTAGCGAATTGGAACAGTTTGCACATCCATTATGACAGAATAACTATTAATTCTCACTTCAACCTAAACCACAATTTGATAATTTTTATAAATATTTGCTGAATATTCGTATTACCAAAAGAATCTGCTTTAAAATTTTTATTATAAATAGAGATATGAGAAAACGTATAATGCCAAGATTAAATTTGTGTCGTTGCTGCTGCGGCCCTCCAACACATTTCAGATTTTTCACGTGTGAAAAAATTAATTGCCCATCCCTGGTCTAATATGACGAGTGAACCTTATGTTTGCCGCGTTTCCAACATGGGTTGCTGTTAACTGCTTTCCTATGGCTTTCTTCTTGCAAATCCTCCGTAGGGGTGAGATTTGTAGCGTGTTGGTTTATCACATAAATCCTAATAAAATACAATGTAGTTTACAGCTGTAACATGACAAAGTGTGGAAAAGTTCAAGGGCTAGGAATGTTTTTGCAAGCGACTGCAAAACAGACAGTAAAGCAGAGAAGTCTCTGTTGGTATTTAAGCAGCTAAAGCTCCACCTGTTATTGGACAAGCAATAAGTGAAACAACATCTCCCTGTGGATACGTGGGATCAAAGGTAGCTCCAGTCACGCCACACAGAGCATCTTTATGAAGAAGCTCAGACATACGAGTGTAAAAGGTGAAGCAGCTGTTTTCTGACGGGCTTAAGAATGGTAATTCAATCAGTTCTGGGCAGCAAGAACAAGCGGTGAGAAAAACAGACATGTATAATGCAGTGATGGGTCTAGGTCACATGGTATTTCCAGTGTCAGCCAAATAGGTGTTTTGATGAGGATCACCAAGACCTTAGCATAGTTCTGCTGACCCTGGAGCTTCATATGAGAGTCCCCACTCCCCAGTGGTCCCTATGGGAAACAGCTGCAACACACCCTCATTCACCTCAGTCTTCTCACATGACTGATCAGAGTCTCTTTGCAGGGAGTGGGCTGAAATCTCAAGGAAGATTTGGATGTTTCTCTGTAAAAGCACACGATCGACCCAGACACAAGCCGGCTATTGTTCTGGATGTTATTTCATCTGGCCCTACAGGAAGATATCTGACCTTATGAATGTAGGCAGATGTAGCTGCACTTGTACTATTCAAGGGAGGGCAAAGGGCCTAAGAGGCTCTGCATGGGCAGAACTGGTGGAATCAGTTCTCATTGTTGAAGATGCGTGACAAAAATTGTGTCATCTTGTTCTCAGCCTCGTGTCGTCCGCCCCTTCATGTCACAACCCCTGTGGCAAACCTTTAGCCTCCTCTCTATGTGAACTTATTGTGTGATTGGTCTGAGTTTCATGGGTGTGTTTATGTATGCAGGTAACAGCTCTACACAACTTCCATGAGTCGCTGCTCTGACTATCTATGCAAAGTAGGAAGGATCGTTGGGTAGCACAGGTAGGCAGAACAGCAGTTTTCCAGTCAGAAAGCAGATTTTGAGGCAGTGAGGAAGTACTGAAATACGAAACTCCCCCTGCTCAGTTCTAGTCTGATGTTGTGGGAGAACAGCTCACCGATGCTTTTTCTCTCAGTAACGTGAAAAATAAAATGAGATTTTCTGGTCTGTCAATTATTATTTCCTCCTGCTCTGAACTTGTGAGCTCGTAATAGTTGTTCCTCTGCCATGATCACTGTGTTTACTGTACAGCTGTAAACTACACACAACAAAACACAATGACATATACTGCCAGGGGAGCTTGGCTCGGTGTGTCTTGTGGAGCTTGAAAGGTTTGTGAGAAAACAAAAATCAGAAAACCATGTGACCGCACGCTGTCAGTTTGACCTTGTCCCGGCCTCCCTGGACTCTTTAGTCATTGAACAGTTATCACAACAATCACACAAAATCAGTGTAAATCACCCTTGTCAACAGATGTTTATCAGTACTAACTCTTACCTCTTCCATAGAAGAACTTGTGGTAGTAGTATGCTCCAAGATCAATGTGTTCAATAATGTAGCGTTTGACCTTCTCCCTGTGGATCGGCTGGTTTTCTCTTGGCACCTCCAGTACAGAGACGCCAGCATTGGTACAGTGGGAACTGAGAGAGGACTCAAACGAGCAACTCTCCGACATGCCACTGTAATTGGCACTGTTGGCTCTGGAGAGGGAGATCTTCCTCTCCCCCTCACCGCCGATCTCGTTACGAAAGTGCGGACAGCTCAGCACCAAGTTGTTGCTCTTTCCGTCCCCCTCATCCACGTCCAAGTTCTCCTTGGGGTTCAGATCCTCTCTGCTCCCAAGCGGAGATTCGAACATGGGTTGATTTCCACTGCTGCAACCTGCTGCTCCAGCGTCTCCAGGCACAGCAACTATGCCACCTCCCAGCAGTCCACCTGCTGCGGCCCCAACACCAGCTGAGGCAGCTGAAGCTCCAGTGGTAGTGTTTTTTCTCTGGCTCAGGTATGCCCGGCTTGCCACGGCTTCGCTGATGTTGAAAAGCACACTCTGGACGTCATAGTGGGCGAAGCATTTCTGAAAGCTCAGGGGTCGCCGGTCGTCCTCTAAAGAGAGTCTCAAGGCATCGCTTTCACTTTTAATGGTCCTCAGTCTCCTGAACAGAGAAGTTTCTGTTGATTCTGATTTAAGACGCCTCATAAAGGACTTTTCCCGTTCCCGGCTGTAGAGGAGAGAACTGTCTATGTAATCATAGCCTGGAATGTGGACTATCTCTCCCCGGGCAATCTGTGCGGCTGTCTGTAAGCTTGGGGACAAAGAGGCATCACAGCGTAACAACTCTGGGAATCCCAGAGGCGGTATGCTCCGGTGATCCAGGTTGTCGACTCTGTAGCCTCTGAGCATGGTGAAGAAGCCGTCCCCACCGAGGCCCTGGCGGTCAATGGAGGACGTGCTTCCATATTCACGGTGCAGAGAGGCTCCGGTGTTGGGATTGACAGCGTTCTGGTCCATTATATCCTCAGAGTCAATGTCGCTAATGGTGACATCACTGTTGCTCCGCTGACGGATCGGGTGGAGACCCTTTAAGGGGGAGTGGCAGAGAAGGTCGCTGAGCGTGTATTTGTCAGTGTAGTCCACCTCCACACACACCGCCTCGCCTTGCTCCAGTAAATCCACAGCAAGATCCTGCTGTCCGTTCTGGAAAACCGGAATGACACTCTGGTAATTGGGTGAAGGCCGTACATCCCAGCCATCTTTCCGCGGCGGCCATTCTGTCACCCTAGCCCTGACGCCCATTTTGGGCATGGCAGGATTACCGTTTGTTTTCCCTGCACCGTCGGGTTTCACCTGCATGCTGGAGGCCGGTGGTCCCATGCTGCCATTCAAGGCCTTGAGTTTCCTGCTGAATAACTCCTCTGACTGCATGGCTTTGGAGTATTCTTCAGGGTCTCCCAGAATTCCCACAAGGGTTGGTTTGTTATCTGTCCCAGGGCTCAAAATACTCATATCCTGCTCGCAGATTCTTTGAAGAACAAACTTTCAGGAAGCGTCTTCATCATGTCATGTGGCTGGAGGGGGATCTCCTTTCCTCAGTCAAAGAGAGAGCCGTCATCATAACTCACACAGGGCGGGTGGCATCACTATTGACACTTCAGGATGACAAGGACACTCAAGAACGGCAGAGTCTCTTCTTACAGGATACCACCAATACAGAAAGGCAGTCGGAGGAGTCGGATCTGCAGAAAAGACAAAAATAAAAGAGAAAACTGAGTCGGATCTGCAGAAAAGACAAAAACAAAAGAGAAAACTGAGCACACAGCAAGCGTAAATTGTTAATTTTAAACACAAAAGCATTTCTTCCCCGTCATAATTAAGGTACATTCAGCTGAGCTGCATAAATGATTTTGCAGCTGATCTAAATCAAAGCAAACCTTTATAATGGGGTAAAATTGAGGCAGTATTAGTTTATGAGCTATATAGTCTCAATTGCAAAAAACTGCTAATTAGTGTGATGGGAGGAGAGGGTGCTATTATAGGTTTACAACTAGATATACATTGTTTTTGCTGTGTGCAGCCAGTTCTGAGCAGATGGCAGATAAGCAAATCACAGTAACAAGAGGCAGATGTTCACTCAAATGTTTGCATGCCAATATCTGATCCTACCTCTCGCACCATCACAAACCCAAAAGATTGTAAAGAAATGGTTTTGTTATAATTTATTGTTTCACAGGATGGTTGCTGTGGGTTTTAAAATGTAAAGAAAAGCAGTAACTGATCACACTTTGTCACACTCAGCAGCCGTAACATCAGAAGACAATATTTGCTCAACACTGTGTGGTCAGACATGCTGGGAAACTGAGGACACCAGCAGACAAAAGCCTAATCAGCAGTTTTACTTATTAACCAGAACATCTGAGGGTGAAGAAAAGGGAAGTAAACATTGGTTATCTTGTCCTTGAAAAACAGCCTTTATTTCTTCTTGGGGATTTCCAAATATTAGGTCCTCTTTCTATAACTTATGTGGATATATAATGACCATATTCAATGTAATGCAGCTCTGGAAAAAAATAAGAGACGACTTAAAATGATCAGTTTCTCTGATTTAACTTTTTATAGGTATTGAGTAAAATGACATGTCTCCGAAATTCCAAGCAAAAATTGTTGTGTTTATTTGCAGAAAATGAGAAATGGTCAAAATAACAAAAAAGATGCAGTGCTTTCAGATCTCAAATAATGCAAAGAACACAAGTTCATATTCATTTAGAAACAACTAATATTTTAACTCAGAAATCAATATTAGGTGGAATAACCATGAGGTTTTCAATGGGGTGGTCTCTTCATTTTCTACAGAGATGGAAATACAAAATGCACATATTTCCTTCAGTCTGTGAGAAATAGATATTTTAGTCAGAAATGTGGCAAAAAACACCACATTACATCACTTTTATTTCAACCAATTCCCCAGTTAGAATACTTTTAAACGTTTAGTAACAAACAGCCTGGTTAAATTTAACTCCCAATTATTGTTGATAGTCTATTGTTTGTAAATCTACGGGAGATGCAAGCACAAACTCAGCCAGAGTCTTATGGACCCGTCTATTTTCATGTAGACAACTTGAATAGTTAAAGATAAACGATAAACAGCTTAAAGTAAAAAGAAGAATTTACAACGTTTCAAATTTACAAGGAGGTTAAAATACCAATGATTCCTGCCTGTCTGTATGCTGTGATCTGCTTAATTCACTGTGCACAGATGTCTTCCCAAACACCTGTCCATATGGGAGACGAGCAGCTGAAGTGCTAGTCAAAGGAAAGTGCTAAGATCATGTAGAACGAGAAAAACTTCGTTTGTAGTTTATTTTAGATGGACAGAATGTAAGTGAGTCTAAAGCATCAAAAGAGCAAAATTCATGAAACAGAACTTTAATCTGTGAGTTTTATCCACACATTTAATAAGAAGCACACTGAAATATGCTTTGAGCCAATGTCCTGTCAAAACACAAAAATAAGGCTAAGATTAGTTAAGCATATAAAAGAGAGTACGCATGCTAACATTTCCCAAGAACTTCAAAAGCACTATCATATGAAGCAGAACGTTTCTGCAAGTTTTGTCCACATATTGTTAAAAGGAAAAGTACCAAAACATGTTGAATTATTTAATTATTCAACATAAGAGGATAAAGATGCTAATATTAGCTTAGCATTCCAGCAAATAAAAACAGTCTCCAGGAGCGAGATGTGAGTTTATCAAAATCTGCAGCTGTATATGATGAGTTAGATATAAAAACAGAACTTAAAGCAACATTACAGAAGCTTTTATGACCTTGCTAACCCCATGTGGGAGAAGCATAATATTATAGATGTACTGCAGGAAAAACATAACTGCCTACTGGTAGATTAATCAACTTTCCATGCTACTCCACGTGTTTTACTTTGGGTCTATTAGGATTATATGAGTGAGATTCATCTTTGGGTTCCTCTCTTCAAACACTTGTGTTTGAATTAAAGATCATGCTGCAGCAGATCTGGCTAATGAGTCTTCAGCTCTGACCTAAATGCTTTTTTCCTTGTTCTTTGGTGCTCATGATGTGTACCACATTAATGTGAAAACTGCTCTGAGTTATCCAGTCATCCTTCCGCATCACAGAAAACATGGTTCCAAATGATCAGTAAAGATAATAAGCTAAGCTGAAACTTCTCTCTTCCTAAAGTTCAGCTGTAAACACAGCAGATGAGTGTCGCTTCATGCCCTAGTCTTCATCTTTTATCCACGAGGTCTTTTAGTGTGAAAGCTGCAGGTCTCATGTAATTGTTTACATTTGTCTACAATGTTTACCATCACAAAGGAGCATAGCCTATTTTGAGAAAGGGAAAATGGTTCACAATGAGATTAGTTGCAAGTCAAACCAGGCAACATACACACTGGAGGAAGCATTTTAATTATAAAGTAAAGCACTCACTGCTGCCTGCATGGATGAAATACAGGTTAATGCATGCATGCATGACCCAAATATGAAAGGGAAATATAGTAATTTCTCATGTAGACTCAGTGCTAAATCATTAACAGCCTTTCTTCTCCTTCATCAGGAGGCTGTTTATGAACTCGGTTTCAATAACCAGCAATAAAATGCGACTTAATGCTGCGTCTCATTTATGGGTTAGAAAGGACAGCGCGTTACAATCTTGTGCAATGTGAATACATAATGCAACGATATGCCAAATAATGAATAATGTAACATGTGACCCACTGCAACATAATGAGCATTACAAAAGTGGAATATCAACACAGATCAGATCTGGATTTGAATGGGTCAAATGGGCAAACATGAGTTTAAAGTGTTTGTTTTTGTTTCTTTTAAATAATGAAACAGAAAATATTTAAGTATCTGAATCTACTCCCATCAGTTTGATGTTATATTTAAAATTATAGTTTAGACTCTTGGTTAGAATTAATATATAATGGAAGAAATAAGAAAACGGGGAGTTATGATCCAAAAATATAAGTTATCCACAATGCTTTGCAAAAGTATTCCTACCCTTTTCACTTTTTCCCCGTTTTGTCACAATTAAAACATAACTAAGTTTAAATTTTATTCCTACACACTTTGCATCACACAAAAAAGTTCACCTTTGGTCTGTTATTATTACTAGAAAATCTCATTCTGCGTGTTTTAGTTCACCCTACATGAGAATATGGAAACTGGAAACAGGATTTCTTATGGCCTTTTCCAAAAAATAGTTTCAAAAGTGAATAATTCAGAGTACATAGCTGATAGTTTTCATGTGGATAGTTAAAGTCTGCAGCACCTCCAGAGAATTAATTTAGTTTGTTTATTTACTTAGTTGTGCCATTCTCTGTACCAATTTTGAAAAACTGGTTAAAAGTGCTCTGTGTGAGGTATTTTAAGGTTTGGGATTTTTTTTTATAAATAACATTTTTCTTCTTGTATGCTGCATAATCCTTGATCTTCATGATGCCATTAATCCAATAATGTTCTCCACAAATTGCCAAGGACTTGGTATTTAAATAGGAGCTATTTTACATACAGGTGACTCAATTTACTAATTAAGTGACTTCCTATGGAAATTGGTTGCACTATTAGGTTTTATTTATAGGTATGAAAGTAAAGGGGTATGATTATAATATGCAAAAAACTACAAGAAAATCACATATTTCATTTGAAGTTCACAATTTTGCTTTACTTTGTCGCATCGATACATTAATGTGTTAAAAGGTTAAGGCAAAAAAAACATAAGATTTTTATTTTCTAAGACGTTTATCAAAGTAATACTTTTCCTTGAAGTTGCGACAAGGAGCAGAAGTGACTCCAGCCAAACTCTAAATGTCACATGTTGACCAAAAGCTGCCTCTTCACACTCACAATTAGGGCAGGTAACAGAAAAATGTGGCACCAGTGCATGAAGTGGGATCAGAGTTGACACTCTAGCAGAGACGTTTCTTTACTTCTGGCTGTGAACAGGAAGAACAAAGACATTGACATAATGCAATCTGATTGCAAGGCAACAAAACAGCATGTCTGACCTTTCGCTGCTGCCACACAAAGAGCCAGTGAAAAAGATACCTGAACAAATACCTTAAGTTATCTGGGATAAACAGCATTGTGCTGCTGTTAAATGCTCAGCACAAAAACAGAGCAGTCTGAGTGAATTTTCTTAAACTCTTGTTTATAGAAGACTAACAAATAGCAGACCAGACTATTTATGTACACACAGTCCAGCATGTCTGTGTTTCTGTAGCTAAATGGGGTCAAATAGGGCAAATTGGCCCTTATTTCATGTCAGAGACGGGACAGGATAAGCCAGGGAACATGGTGGTCTGTGTTTCCTTTGCCTTTCCTCTATTAGCTACTTTCCCCCACCAAAATGATTGATGCTCGCAGTTATAACACGTCTCACTCTGCATCCCGCCCACAGTTCCCACGACCAATGGAGAGCGCTACAAGCTACTTGGTCAGCAGATTTCTGCTGGAGTGTGACCTGAAGGCTGTTTTCTGTCCTTTCTTTTGTTGCCGTCTGCACAGGAGAGGCAACAGATGGAGGGTGGGAGGTCTGCTTTTCCAGCAGCCCTCTGCTAACTGGAGTAATGCACTGCTATTAGACCTGTTTTAGGCACAGGACCTGGTGTACAAGGGGACTGGATGGAGATAGGGAGAGACATGGAGGCCTAATTACAGTAATGAACTCATTTTCTGTCTCTGATGTTGGATAGTCTGTCTTTCATCTTGGTTCATCCAGATCAGCCGCCCTGCAGTTCAGCCAGGTCTTAAAATAATCCCCTGACATTGTGGCCTGATTAAAGGCTCCATAGATATTAATACACTGTCAGAAAAGTGGGTACATTCAGTCCACCACCCTAAGATTAATGCTCTTCTGTCGCTAGAAGCAGACTTCAACTGAGCAGGATGTAAACCGATTGTCGCTACAGATGTTCTGATCAGGAGTTTTTCTCAGATACCAATATTGATCCAGTCAGATCTACAATCAAAGAAATATACAGTATATAGCTTGAAAATTCGGTAACTTTCAAAACAAAGGTGGTTAAATCAGTTTTACTCACCCATCAGTGACGTTCCAGACGCAGTAATATGCGTTTTTCTTAACAGCGACTGATATTTTGTCTCAAAATAGTAATTTCTTGAAAAGAAAATGGTCTACACTACAGCTAGCATGTTTGCTTTCTGTTTTGATATGAGTTACTGATGATTCAGTCAATATATTTATGGCTGATAGTCACGTCTGAACAAAACTTACAGGAAATGTTGATCTCCTGCTTGATCTCCTACTTCATAAGCACGAAGAGGCAAAACTTGCCAAAAGTAAGTTTTCTGGATATTACTACAGATCTAGGATTTGTTGAAACTTCAGACTGCCATTTCAAAACATACTAGAAGAATCTGAAAAATGTAAAAGTAAGAAAAGAAAAGAAAACCGCCAAAAAAAAGAAGTACAAGACCGTCCATATTTATACATGAAAGATTTTATCTGACTTATCAGGGTTTTGTTTGTACCTAACTAAAGAAAATCCAAAGTACAAGCTGGTTTTTGATTCAAAAACGAAACAGATCTCAGTTTTTGACTGATGTTTGACTGGTTCATGTAAGAGTCATTTGATACCTCCGCTCTGGCCCCTGTTCAACTCAAAGATATATTTGTCAATTTCTTTATCTGTCGCAGCTGGACTCCAGCTGACATGAAGACACCACGAGTCGAAATGGACAGAAATGTCCAGAGGGACCCTACTGATGTATCTGAAGCCCAGCATTTTTCAAATGTTAATGAACCACCGAGTGGAGCTGATATTGTACAGTTTTTAGTAAATTGGATGGTTCATGTACAAAGGTGACCAAAACAACATGTCTGCACAAAATATCAAAATTTGCATAGATGTCACAGGAGGATTTTACTTGCATGATCCTGACTGCATCGCTTCAAACACTTAAATTACATTATTTTAAAACCAAACTCCTCTAAAATGTAAAACGTTTCACTGCATCCTGTCAAATGCACATAACATCAAAGATAAATATGGTTTTTTTTTTTGGAGCTGAGAGGGCTGTCGTGCCACTCTGAGCCCGGAGGTGAAAACAAGCCTGTGATTAAGGTCAATTACATTTAATGAAGCCTTGTGTAATTGAGTCATAAAAATGGTCCTCTGTTTGCTGCAGACAGGAAGTCATCGCCGGCCTCGTCCCTGAAATGACGAGCTAAAACCGTCACCATCTTCCCCCCCTCTGCAGCCGAGTCAGACACAGGCCAGGATGATTACTGAAGATTTCCGGCTCATGCTCGTCATCATAAACTGATTCAGGCAGCGTTGCCACGTGGAGCAAATTTACAGCTTTCTTCCCAGAACGTGCATTAGCCCGTTTGTCTCTGTTCCAGTTACCTGCCTGCCGCCGTCTTCTGCGGAGACGTTGCATCCCGTCAGACATTTGGATGTGTCACATTGTGTTCATCGTTAACGGCCAGGAAGGAAAAGAATCCGAGTGGAAAGAAAACAAACCTGAAGGCAAGCTTTTTACGCCTTGCTGCCCATTATTTGATTCCTCAATGAACTCACAATAAAAACAATGAATCACTCGCGATGTCACTCCGTACTCAAACATGATCAAGTCCACCCTCCAAGTACATGATTTAAAACCGAGCAGGAGCTCTGCTTTCAATCCTTCATAGAATAGCATCTGTTTTTAAAGTTGCAGTGGAAACTGGATGTGTGTGTGTGTGTGCGTGTGTGTGTGTTTGTGTGTGATGCATCAAATTCATCACACTTGCAGTAAGAGAAAGACGGAGGGTCACATCTGTAACTAGATGCAGCCATTTTCTAGTTTGATGAAAAAACACTTGTGTTTCTGCTTCGGTGGAGCAATTCTTCAGCCTAACTGGGTTACTGCGAAGTAGAATGCGAGGTTAAGAGGAGAGTAGAAAGTGGTGGGGCAGGAAGAAAAGAGTTGGGTGGGAGTTTTGCCAAATCTCGCTCAAAGCGTTTTCTTCAGTTTAACCGCAGATGCAATTAATTGGGCGATGTTAGCTTTAAGAGTTCATTACTGGGGCCTGGGAAACCAGGCATGCCTTCTTCCCCAAGTGCCTCCATAACCAGAGAACACTTCTGAAGGGGTATTAAGACTTTCTAAGTGTGTATCTGCACCACCGCTCGCACTCGCTGATGCTATGAAAGTTTAAATCAAAACGCACCATTCAGCCTCTCACTCTTTTATCTGCAGCTCCAACAATTCAGCGTCGCAACGGGGAAGAGTCTCCCAATTAGCGCTGATGCCAAAGCCTCTCCATTGATGACAACCCCCTATCCCGTCTTCCTGCGCACAGCAATGCCTCAGTGCATCCGAGCCGGTAAGAGCCCAGTCCTCTAACTCCACCCTTTCTTAGAGCTCCAAAAGGAACACCCACGTGGGGAAGCATTGCCTGCAGGGAGTAATGCTGAGATTTTAATGACCAGTGTGAAAGCAGGGTCACGCCCTCAGTAGGAGGTACGGAAACCAATGAAATTAGTTGCACTCAGCTCCCTCTGATATGTGGAAACAAGCGAAATACACCCAAGCTCATCTGAAAATTTCCTAAAGGATTCCAAGTGTTTATTTAGGTTAATCAGGATTGCATGAGTTACAGAATTTAAGTAATTCAGCAACATCATCCATTAGTTAGGACGTAGAGATATGTCTGTCACGAAGGCCAGCAATAATGGAAAGACAGGAAACCCTTGCTGGTAAATCTGCACAGTACATGTGTCTGTTTTGTAGACTGAGAGGATATTTGCAGTATATTTGATTTGTGATGCTCATGAAAATCCTGATTTAACCCGAGATGCAGAGATGTCTCTTTCTTAGAGCAGCATATCGTCAATCGCCATAGAAACACAAGGCAGACAGACAATGGTGTGACAGGAGGAAAAGCAAATGTTTGCTTTTAAGATGTGTCAAAAATAAATGCATCACATTCTTATTGTTGCAGAAACTGACGCTCATTTCACTGCAATATTTAAACTGCTATTGATTTCAACTCCCCCCAAAAAATACTTTTGAAGAGTTTAACACAAAACACAAACCGACTTACATTTGGGTCTACATCCTAAACACATAATGTTTAGGATGTAGACTACCAAGTTTTACCAGTAGTAATTGCTCAGAACAAGACTTTGCAGACATTTTTACAATTTTTTGTCAGCATACCGTGAAAATAAAAAGCCCAAAGCAGGGATTAACTTGTCTGTTATGGACCTGTTGGATTGCCTGTGAAGACACAAAATGTTTTCCTTTTGAATGCATAATGTGCCCAAGTCTCTTCATTTTTAATTACTCATCTGCCATCCTGTCTTATGCATCGCACCAACATTCCCCAGTCAAAAATCATCAAGCTATCTCTGCAACTATAACTAATTTTGCAGGGCAATAAATTGTCCCAGTAATTATTGCGAAAAAATATAACATTGTTCTTTTGATTTTAAAGTAATGGGATAAAACTGCGAGTTTGTCTACACTAGAATTGAAACATGACAACCAAAAACAATAAATAAAAACCAACACACAACAGAAACCATAAATAAAAGGGATTATAAAGCCTGAAAACAAAATTGACAGTCAGAAAATAATAAACATCAGAATGGAAGTTTTTATGAAATCAACTGATTAAGTGGTTATTGCAACAGACTTAACCACAATCCACCTTATTGAGCACAACCAAAATCAAGGCATTCCAGGGTTTCTCCTAGTGTATTTTAAGCCTGGTGACCCGCCAGGCTTAAAATATCTGGTCTTTTTAGCCTAGTTGTTTGCATTATTAGACAAATTTTTAAGACTTTATAGTTGGTTTTCAGGTATTAATCTTCCAATCTTTTAATAACACATAATTATCAAGTGATATTTTTAAATTTCCTGTGAACTTTAAACATTTTTTAACTCAAAAAGACAACAGACCGCTGGATGAATGACTGCTGTACTGCCCAACTGCCAGGCTTAGCAAGTTTTCTGGGGGAAACCCTGCAGTCGTTTAAAATATCTACCCTGAACTCCAGAAAAATCTTGAGAAACACAGAAAGCTGTGTAGAGTACACATGCTTCCACGGTGAGCAACAATTAAAGGCTTTTTGTTTACATCTCAGCGCACACAGACTGGACTGGACATAACCCGACGACAGCAGAACAATCAGCTGAGGAGATAAAAAAGGAGGTCAGCCAGCAATGAGTAAACATAAACCATCACTGTCCCTTCATTCCCTGGGTACCGTGCCGCATACTGGACTGTGGGAAATGCCTACACGGATGCCCTCTCTGCGCCCCAGGTGCAGAAAACAGACGAGCAAAAAACCATTTGAAAAAAAGGAGACTGTGTCTTTAAGATTCTTACCACCGACGGCTGCTTCTTAATCGGTTTCACCTCCACATACAAGACAAGAAATCTTTAAAAAGGATGTTAGTACAAAGCTTCTGCTTCCCACAAACTGCAGACAAAGTGTGAGAAGTTTTCTGACCAAGTGTCTCAGCAGTAATCCGACGTCACTGCCCTCCAACGGTCGACTCTCCCCACCTAATCTGTCAACATCAATTCACTCGCACGTAAAATTAAACACGAGTTCTGTTTGCTTTGCTGTGGACTTTGGGGTTTGGACTGGTGGTTATTTGTAGCTGTGGTCTTTCATCCTGTTTTTCTACATCAGCCCCCCCTCGAGTCTGCTCTGCGTTGCGCTGTCTGTGGCTCCATCTGGAATGTGGCGGCTCCACAGCTGAGGCTAACGCTCAGGGGTCATCCCATGTATGGACTGCACTTTACGTAGTTGAGAAAACAGTAAGTGTTCACCCGACACAAAGTGCAAAATCGTAAATTGTTTTTATTTCCTGCCCACATTCAAATGTCTTAATATCTACCAGATGCTGCTGCAGACAGAAAAGGAGCAGATTCCAGCACAAAAAGGTTTTTTAAATTATGGGATTTAAATGAAAAAGAGAGCAGAAGGAACAGCCTTTCACATCACGGAGCTTGGTGTTTTTGTCATGAGACAAATAAGGCACAAAGGTTTTCAGTTGATGATTTCATTGGAAAACAGAAACTTTCTGACAACACAAAGTCGAAGTGGAAGACTTCAAAAATCAACATCATGTGTCAATTTAAAGAAACGGATATCTACCACCGAACGGAAAACATGGAACAATGGTGGCTGGCTTTCCAAAGTTACTGCAAAACCTCATTGATGTCTCATTTATGAGGTCACAAAATTACCTAGAAACAACATTTAAACCACTGTAGGCCTCAGCTGAAGTCTGTTTTTCTGATACAATAATAAGAAAGAGGCTGTGTGAAAACTGAGATTCCCAAAGCAAACATCACTGCAGACCAGCAAGAACACAAAGACCCATCTGACATTTACAATGTTGAGGAATTTTGGGACTGATGAGGCAAATGTGCTCATCTGGTTTTAATCTTAAGACGGATTTTCAGAAGAAGACCTCGTTTTAATAGTCAAACATGATGGTAGTGTGATGGTGGGTGGCTGCTATATTTCTCCAGTTTGACTTTTTGTAATTTATGGAACCGTCTGTAGGAGAAAATCCAAACGTTTGGAGGTCTGTGTCCCTAAGCCACCCATCGATTCATGCACCGGACACTTGCATAAGCATTAGTTCAGCAATCTGGTGTGAAAACCCTCAAGCTGCAATTGTTATCTGGAGGTCTTCTAATTAAAAAAAAAAGAAATCTATAAACAGCTTTGTTAGCACTGGACACTGCTCTCAGCCATTTTGAAACTATGAAACAATTAGAACTAGGTGCACAAATAAAAGGGTCGGGTGTTTCTTTAAAGGGAGTTTTCTGTAAATTCAACTTTTTCTTTTTTAGCTTTATATTGTGTCATAATGTTATTTTCTATTCCCTCCCATCTGTTGATCTCATCTTACAAACTATTTCTATTCCTTTTAACTCATTTGTACATCGTTGCATGTCAGGAGTTGTTTTGGGTTATGAAATATAACCCAGTTTTTAGTATTTTAAAGGCATTAAGCGATTTTTAGCTCAAAATTAAAACGTGCCAAATAAATTGGTTTCCGTGTTGTTAAGTTCAAGTGTCAGATAGTGGTTTAGGATGACCTTTATGTGCAGAGATCAAACATAATTACTACCAAGTGGGAACTGAACTCCAGTCAAATAACGACATGAATAACCTGTGAATCTGGGCGAGGCCTTAAAAATGTTGGTCCACAAAACAAAGAGCTGCTCTTGTTGAGCTACATTGAAGCTCATTTCATGCGGTACAGGCGTTTTAATGCTGGCGGTGCACATGAACAGAGCTCCTCTGGGTTGAACTGAGACTGGGAGTCTCTTCCTGGTTGCACTGCCAACTGGCTGTGAGCCCAGCGCCTGCCAGACAGCACACTGCCATTGTCCTTTAGATGTTTCTGGGTGATCTGAGAATTAAAATAGACGGGACAACTGATCCCCTTTTCATTTTTTACATACTGACAAAGAACAAGAACTGTGATTAATGTTAGGTGCACAAAGCAGCTAATTGGCAGATTAAAGTGGTGTTGAAATCCTGCCGTGGACTTGAATAGTCACAAAGGGTGTCTATTCTGATAGAATATTATTGAAAAGTGACTGGGAGGGCTACATGGTTATGTAAACCTGACTCGCCTGAAGCTCAAAACGCATTAGAAAAAGCTCTCATATCTTGCTAAAAAGTTACTTTTAAGTTAGTTTTGCCTTATTTCAATCATAATACGATATTTGCTCTAGAAACTAAACAAAGATACTTGGTAAAACTTGGTGTGTTTGCAGTCATGACCATTATAGTCTGCTGACATCAATATTTTAGTCAACATTATGATTTCTTCTTAATTTTATTTCACTTTTCTAACAGAGGTTACAAAATAAACAGCAGATAGAGTGACTCCCTCTCATCTGCTAAAGTTGAGTTGGAGAGCCTGTTTTCCTCAGAATAGTTTATTCATTGTGCTACATCTATTTAACTTCTGCTGTTTAAATCAAATTTAGCTGAGTAATCAATGCTACCATTAGTCAAAATCCACCATTAGGTTCATTTATTTGAAACAAACAAGCTATAAACCACAATAAAGCAAATGTAATTTATTGTTTATTAGATGGTGGTGTTTTTTAAAAAACATTAAATGTACACAACCACAAAATTTAGTTGTGGCTTTTAAGTGAACATTCATATTGTGCTGAGTAATATATTGCTTTACTGTGGTTTCAAAGCAGTGTTAGCATGATGGGTGGAGCTCCTTTAAACATCTTGTTGTTCTTTTGTTTCCTTCTCACACCCAGCAAACATTTCAACCATTTGTCCTTCCTAAAAGTGATTAAGTGTAAGTGAAACTGTTATTCTATGCTCTGAATAGCTACAAAATACAATAATCACTAACATTTTGCTGTTGTAGGACTCTCAGTAAACATATTTTAAACTGTAGAAACAGTGCAGCAGACAATAAAATAAAAAACCTAATTTTTAAGTTGAATAGAAATCATGCTAAAATATGAAATTTTAAGCTAAAGCATTCAGAAATTGTTTTTCCTTTGAAGAAGCCTTTGTCTCATTATATGTAACATTATAAGCGTTATTATTCGTAAACAATAAGTGGGCCATTTTAATAATTTTTTACCATATGTGTGATAATACTTTATTTTACACTTTAAAGGTGCAGTATATTACTTTGGAAAAAATAAAATAAAATTGTTTCACATATTTTTAAAACCTCGTTGTTTAATGTGCTAACGGCGGAGAAACAACTTACCATTAAAGAAAAACCATTCACATACCGTCATTTACGGCTACGCTAACTAGCCTGAGCTTTCAACAACAGGCTGTGCTAGCTGCAGCATAGCAGAAAGCATGAGGGGAAAAAATGAGCAGCGCCACAAAGATGGTGACTGACAGCGCTGAGACCAGCCTTCCAACTCTGATTGGTTGTTTCTAGAGAAAAAACAGGGGAGCTTGATTTTTTTCAAATTATCTGTCTCTTTCTAAGCTGCCACGACAAAGTGAGAGTTTCAACAAAAATGGAAGAGAATATTTTTTTAATAAAAGTTATACTGCACCTTTAAAGAAAAAAAAGTGCAAAGATTTCTTATAAAAAATAACCTGAAATACAATTAGGAGGGAGGGAAATTAATCATTTAGATTAACAGATTCATTGACAAAAATAAAAGTGGCTTTAAGGTTATGCATCAAGTCAAACCCTAGAAGTTTTAAAGGTCTCCTGAATGTTCCCAACAGAAGGAGGCCACGTTTGGTCCTGCCTGCTCCAGCAGAGTCCCACAAACAGAGAGCGCTGTGCAGTGGCCCTTCTCCAAAAGGGACCATCTGTCTCTCCCTGAAATGGGCCCAGCCACAGCGGACCTCCCTGCGACGGTGGGGCAGATCAGGACGTGCCGGGTTGATGTGGCCCAGCAGGTCCCCAGAATAAAACAGCACCTCTTTCCATCAGCGCACATCCCTCCCTCTGTCACTTCCCACAGCTTCCTGCTGCTTTGCGGGCTACTTCCAAACCGCCGGCTGCCTGCTGGCGGATCACGCTTTCTCAGGGAAACGGGAGAGAAATGTGGTGAGAAGAGCTCTCTTGTCCCGCAAAGGGGAAGCTGCTAAGAGACTTGTGAGGTGTTCAGATCGAACACTCTGGGAAGCTCCGTGTTTCTGCACGTCAGCTGAGGTCAGTCAGAGTCCACGCCGCTACATTATCAGTGAGAAACAGTGCACCAAAAGAGGGAAGTCGGGAAGCTGTGTGACACTGCTAAAAGTTGAGAATAAACACACTGACGCAAACACATTCACACAAACATCATCTGGGGAGCAGCATTAATACTTTCTGACCTCAGCATGCACTAGTGTCACCGGACCATCTCTCACTTCTCCTTTCCCTCTTAAAGTTTGTTTTCCACGCTCAGTGTGATGTTGCTGACAGAAGTCTGGCATTTGTGAGATAATTTAGACTTCTGGGCAGCAGCTGCAAGCCCTGCTGCTGACACAGAAGAAGCTTTACTCAACCAGCGGATGCAAAGAAATGATAACTACAGGGAAGGGCGGACCAGACGCAGATGAATCACCGGTTTATTCACCTCACAAGATCTACGTCCAACAGAGATATGCTCATAAATTACTCAACTGATACATTTCCCAGTGAAGATATTACTAAAATATGACTAAAACAAAACTCCTCTATCTTTTTATAAACCTTATTTAGCACAAGCATGTAACAAACAAGACATTAATATGCAAACAAAGTGCATTTCAAATCAAGAGCAAACATGCTTACCTCATCTGGGGAGCCTTGGTTCTATCAAAGCCATAAAATCTCAAAGCAAAGGGCAAAATGTCCTGTGAGACACCGTGGTAATGAAGCTACTGCAGAGATGCTGTTCAAGTGCATTAAATCCATCAGCCACTTGTTGAGCACGAGCCTCCTGAAAACACAAAGGGAACAGGATTCAAAGTGCTGGACAGCAAAAATCTGCTTTTGCAGGTCCTTTAAGGAACTGCTTGTTTGCAAGCAGATGAAGAAAACTAAAGAGAGTGCAAAATATAGGTGTGATGATCAGGGAGTAAGTTTTGTGAAATGCATACAGCTGCCTCTAATGCACAGCTCCCTTCCCCCTGTGACAAACCTACCACCAACAGCTGAATAAGCCTGCATCATTTGCATTTGTAAGGGAAAGTAGGTGGCTGTGCAGGAGGGGAAGGAGGGAATGCTGAGTGTTGGTGTTTGGGGGGAAGGAGGGCAGACCGTGACATTCAAAGCTTGAAGGTTGTGACAGGAGGGACAAGAAAAAAAATGGAGGGAAGCAATAGGCATTGTTTCCAGGAAAAGATCCCCTAGGTCAAGCTTGTGACCTTCCATGTTACATGCAATGACTGACATTTGAAGCTGCAGAAGGAAGAGGAATCTACTGATAGACTGCATGCATGTGTGACAAACAGAGCTAGAAACCCACTTTCCAACTTAAACACACCGAGACGAAGAAAGACTTGGCTGCAGAGAGCAATACCCTTGCTTTAAAACTGATAATCCCTGCATTCACACTCCATATCTTTTACCTTCAGCATAAACAGCAGGAAGGTTTAGGAGATGTATCTAGTGATGTATCAAGGAAAAAAACATCAAGGTGCAAACTATGAAGTTTCAGAGATGAAATAACTCAAATTAAATACAATGAGTCTCAGGCTTGATTATTGTCTGAATAATAACACAATTCAATTGACTGATTAAATTCACCTCTTCCCCATTTCAACCCACCATTTTGTTCCTTCCTACTTTTTTTATTATTGAAGTATTGTAAGTATTGTAGCTCTTTATGATGATAAATGGTGATTAAAAAGAAAGCTGAAATACTATATGGCTGCATATGATCAAAAACATGATACATTGCACTGTCTTTAACTTGGACAATACCAATTTTCTTGTCTGAAAAGTTGATTAATTTAGCGAGAAAGTCGTTTAGTTACCAACTATTGTTGGTGACTATTGTTAACCGCGCTCATGCAAATTTGGCCTGGTGGGAGGATCTGTCTGTCAGTCTCGCTCCCAGCAGAGCAAAAAGAGGACAGTGGCTTATTTTCAGATCTTTCCAGAAGTAGATAAGATCGCCGGATAAGATCTGCTTCTCATGTAAATATCGGTCAATCTCGGATCTCCCAAAATTAAGGAAATGAAGGAAATCAGGGCTGATTTATCGGTGCACCTCTACAAATAACTCCTGCTCTTGACAACAGATTCTGACAAGAATAAAAAGACAGACTTCAAATTTGTAATTATTCAAGTGGATTTGACCAAAAGTGGGGAAAAGAAATGGCAAAAGGACATAATGAACATTAACAGATTGCATGATGCACTGTTTGCAGCAGCATGTGTCTTTGCAAGGCTAATCTTAATGAAAATTCTGAATTGGACTTTTATAGTACTTGTAAAATCTAAAAATCAGATTCATGCACATTAAGAATTGAATCACAACACTTTAAAAAAAATCAATTTAGTTCTTTAAGTGCTCCTCCCTAAAAATTGACAACACAGTTTATTCCTCTGATGCATTTTTTAAAGTAGAAATGCAAACATAAAATATGCCACATGAATCAGCTCCTGTGTTTCTAAATTCCAGCGCTTTAGAATGACAGCCAACTATGGAATAAAATTAGCGCCGCAGCTCTGAAAGGACGGCCTTTTTGGTGCCATGATTAACATAATTACTACCAGCAATCCATCAAGTGAGAGCTGAGCTCAAGCCACAGCACTGATAGCCCAAGTCAAATAATCAAACGACAGAGCAGGGCTTTGTCTGAAAATGCAGAATCTGGGTCTGATTAAACATACCAGGCTGATAACAGAACCGCTGAATAAGATATTGCCTCATATGTTAGAGATGCACAAAGAAATCTGCTGGTGACCAACTTGGTTTCTGCTTGGCTGGACCTTACCAGCCAACACCCCCGTCAGAAGCTCAACAATCCAATTTGTTTCTAATCAATAAACGCATCATATCTACATGCTAACAGGTTATGCGAATAGCAATACATTTTGGTGTGAAACCTGTCGTCAGATGGTTGAAACTGAAGAACAAAAGGTGTAAGACACTAATTAAATAGAAACTATTTTCTGCAAATGAATGTCTGCTCATTCAGGCTGCTGCAACAGAGAGGTGGACTTTGACAGGTGCAAGCAATTTCGTATATGCAAAGTAACTAAGAGGGGAACTGACCAGGAGCAGACTTAAAGGCTTAACACATTACAGAAAAGTTGCTCTGTTTTACGTTTTTGAGCTTCTAACCTTCTCCCGTGTTGTGAAAAATGCTGGATTTTGGAATATAGCTGTCCCTTTGGAAATCTCAGGAATTTACAGACTGCAGTTAATAGTTTGTGATGCTAACAAGGCTAACAATGCTAATAATAATATTATAACAGCTTTAAAAATCCACTCCTTAATCATTTTGACTTTGCTTATATGTGCAAAAAATGTTTGTAAATCCCGGTTAAAGCAACTCTTCTCAGAGAAGTCACCTCTGCTCCTAACATACATATAGAGGGAAATAAAAATATATAGAATTTTGCTAATTATAGAGCTAAAATTTGTGTCAAAGACTTTCAGAAGCTGAAGTTTGTAAATGTCTGGTTGGCACATCTCCAAGCACATCCTCTTATTAAAAAAACCACAGCAGACAGCTTTTAGCACAAAGTGTCAGTCAACAGTTTGACAGTTCTGACTGTGTTGATTTATGATCCAAATCTGTGACATGTAGGCACGCAGGAAACTTGTTAGGCTTGTTTGAACAAGTTGCAGCTAACTACAAACGAGTCAAAAAAACACCCTGCTTGAATGTTTTGCTCAACTTCCCCGTCAGTCCTCCTTAAATGCTATATTAATAGCTTTTCTGTGCATTGCTTAATGACTTGATTATATATTTCCTCTCTTGCTTAATTGAGTTTGAGGCAGCGTAATTAGAAAAACATAAAAACAGTGTCATTCTAGCCACTTCCTGATGACTGCTTTGCTCTGTCTGTTTCAGGTCGGAGGCAGGAAGGTGTTAATAGCAGGAAATGACAGACTTTAATCAAGCTCAGTGAATAGCAGCAAGCACAGCTCTTTGCGGCACAGTCGGCTTTGATCCAGCCTCTGCAGGCAGGTTCTCGGCTTTGATTTGAGTTGCAGGGAAGGAAAGGGTTTTATTTGAAGAGTGGGAAGCCCCAGGAGGTAACACTTAAGAGTTCTCTGTCGCTGCATCCCTGCAAACAGACGGACTATTCATCAGCCTACACATATGTGCAGCGAAGGCCTGTGGAGAAGAGCTCGTTTGCACACGGACGACCAGTTTTGCTGGGTAATTTACATACCGAAGGTAGTCATTACACAAACGGATCCACATGCAAAGCAACACACGTTTGCAAGAAAAACATATCTTAATTCTGGTAACTGGAGAAACAGATTTTATCGATCTAAATAAACAGAATCGCTGCCAGGGATTCATCTAATCATAATTAAACCTCTCTGGGAATAAAAGAAAGGAATATTTTGATACTGAAGTAGAAATTCGACAAGAAGAAACTTCAGCTAAGTTCATTAATTGAGATTATTTGCTGTTGACATTTGGAAACAAGAAAGAAGATCTCAGTTGAGATAGAATATTTGGACAAAAAAATGATAAATAATGGTGAGATTTACAAAGAAACTTGTGGATTGTAATTAATGAGAAACTAAAAAATCTGATATAGCTTCCCCATTTGCAAGCCTACAAACTAACAGGTTGAAGTCCAAATTGTAAAAGAAAAGCAAAGTTTGGACAAAAGCCGCAAAACTCTGATTAGTGGCTCTGTACAGTGTGTCACTCTGCAGTCTCTCTGTTAATCAAACAACCCTCAGGCTGACTGTCACTCTGCACCCACTCCGAAAAGACAAGTAAACCCAGTGTGGCAGTGTGGAAACTATTGAACCTTCCTGCATGATTACAGCAACCAGTTAAAACAGCATAATGTGGGAAGCAACAAAGGCATGGCGCCTGATTGCTTCCACCAGGGGAACATGTAATAATGCAGAAAGGACACAGGGCACCGGCATCGCCTCGGATTGTGCTCTTTTTTCTGGAGGGTGTGACGATAGGCAGGCCTGTGATACATTTGCTGTCTGATATTTTTAGTCCTGCTGATAACAGCGTGCTTTGGTAGTACAAGTTATGCTGAGTGGAACAGGAGCAGGCATTAAGGGAAATGGCCTTCCCCTCCTGCAGAGAGGAAAACAGGAATAACAGCTGGGTGACAGCAGGAGTCTCCGAACATCTCCCCTCCTCTCAGTTTGCCCTGAATCTGTTGTCTAAATCTGTCAGAGAGCCGGATAGCTACGCTGCCTCTTCTATCCATCACTTCCACTTCATCTTTCCGACAGAGGAGGAGAGTAAACGAGAAGGGGTTAATGGGCACATGAGTTGGGGGGGCTGGAGGAGGAGAGTAAACAGCGGCTTCATTCGCATCTCTCTCTGTTGTTGCTAGGCAACTTTTTTCTGCATATGACAGCCCTGAGTGACAGCAGACCTCCCTTCTGAACAAAGATGGAAAGTTGAGGGAGGGAGGGAGAGCAGATATGTGCGGTGATCGGGCGAATTCAGAGAGATGCACATTGTTGCTCCTGGCAGTTCAAGGCAATCTAAGCATAATAAAGGAATGGGAAACGGACAAAATCAGCAGCCATGAAGATAAGATGTATATCAGAGAGATTTTAGCTCCCAAAGAAAAAGATAAATCAGACACACAAGCTTACATTTTGTTCGCTTCGAAATCACTTGATACTTTTGCCCTTTGGGCCTCTAAATGATTCACATGAAAGGAAGTGGTGAATATTCCTGGTTGACCTAGTCATAAGGCACCGACATAGCACCCAGTTAGAATAAATACTGCATTATTTCATTGCATCACAAGTCTGGAAGATAAAAAAAAACCACAGCAACTTATATTCTAAGAAGAGAACCAAGACACGTTTCAACTCCTTTTGGGGACGTCCACGGAAAAGAAAATATAAATCCTCCAAAGGATCCTCACTTGGCTTCTGGGTCCAAAAAATTATAACAGGAGGTGCAGAAACATCCTGATCGGATGGTTAAAATGCCACAGCTGACTTTATTCGATGTGGAGAAGAAGCAGCTGGACACAAAGCTCTCCTTGGTGATGGAGCTCCTTTCACCATCTTTGGAAGTGAGCCCAGCTGTATGAAGTTCATTCCATCAGATTATATCAGAGACCTTCTTCTTTCCATAATGATCCACATTTCATGACAGAACCCAAGACCTTGGCTTTTTGCTCAACTCTTCCTTCCACACAACAGACCAGAGCTTTGCTCGTTCTAATCCAGACAAGTCAGGCTGTCAATAGAGCTGATACTCCATCCCACCATGACACGTGAACAAGACAAGAAACCTTAGCTGTTTCACATGAGGAAGAGATTGATCTCAGAAAAAGAAAACCTTCTTCTGCTTAACCATTTTAGACTAAAGTTTCAAATCGCCGCCTGGATATTTTTGCTTATGTTAACTGTATGCAATTCTTTAAATGTGCTGTGAGTAAATATATTTGCCCATTTATCCATAACAACTTTAATTTTCAATATCTAGCAAGTTATTCTCGCAATTTACTGTCTATTAAAAGAGTGCTTCATTAGATTAATTTCACTTCCTGCTACAGCAGGGGTGAAATTACCGTAATAACCCGATATTGGCTGGAAAGTGAAACCTCTCCCCTTTCAGAAACAGTTTAAATTTTTCAAATAGCATAAAGTATCCCGGAATTACGGTACTGCAAATTTGGCAGGATCATCGCCGATCCGTTCGGTCTGGAAGCGTTAAGGACCATGGTCTGAAACATACTCTGACCCAGTGCGTTATGATGGTAACAGCTTGAAAAAGCTGACATAACCACAACTTCTGCATAAAGAAACAACAAAACCCAAAGATTCCCAAACCAGACATGCTTCTTTCCACGACTACACCTTAAGAGGCCATTCACTGACATCACAAGCAGAGTTGGGGACAACGTCCAACCCACAATGTGACCAGGCAAGGATACGGGAATTCAAATATAGATTGTACAGGGACCAGATAGCCCTTACAAAACAATCCAAACTCCTGCATCAAAATCCACAAAAAGGCTTGGAGAACCCAGCTGTAAGCTTGTCCTGATTCATAAACCAAAAGTGGACCAAGCATTAAAGCCACACTGCTCCTCTTGAAGCTGAGGTTTGACAACCATTCAGAACTGGGTTTTCAGTATTAGAGGCATATTCTTGGCAATTTTTAAAAAAAAAGTTTTTTACCATTTTGCTAAAGTTTTTCTGAGTAAAATTTCCAAGACAATTCTCAACAATTTCTATCCACAAACTCAACTAAAAAGGCTATCATGACCAAGTTCTTGTGTCATCGATGCATCAATTGCATTATTTTTTGGGAAATTGCAGGCACTATAAATAGAATATGATTAATTACAGACCTGAGCGTTATGGGAAGATTAGGAGTGTGCTGGAAGCCATTTATTTCAAAGACTCTCTACTTAAGTTTGCAGAGGAAGCATCAACAGGAAAGTTGACCCTGGTAACTATATGGTTAATAAGCAAATGGGCACAGTTGCAAGCATTTTCTGTGGACAGAATAGAGCGGCAGATGTGTGCACCACAGTTGGCAAGAGAAATTGAAGCAAAACAAGCAATTTAACTAGATTTAAATCTCTTCATGCATTGACCCTGTTGGCACGCCGCTGGTATTTGCTACAAATACAAGATTAAAACATGTAAGATAAGCCAAAAATAAAAACAAAAAAATACAACAACAGGAAGATTATTTTTTTGAGGGGTATCCAGGGCCATCTGGAATCTCTGTTCCAGAAGAGCAGAGTTGTTCTGTAATTAATAAACTTCTTCAAAGGGACGGTTTATTAAGTGAGAGCTGGTCTCTCTCTCCACAGGCAGCATATCAAGACCCTAGAAAAGAAGGGTCTGATGGCATTCCTGAGAACTAGGCGGCTGTGGTTAGCAAAGCAGCTGGCATCTGTTTTACGGAGTCACTTTCAAAGCTTTTTCCCTAAAAGTGGCATCAGAAACATCTGTTTCTAGGCCAGCCACCCACATGCGAGATAGCCACATGCTTGCAGGAAGGCCCGCAGATGCAGGCAACAACAGTCATGCAAATGTACATGTAAAAAGCCCAGACAGCCACAAAGTGACAGTTAAGTCAACATTACACCAAGAGTCACACGGGGGAGGCAGGAGGGAAAAAGCTAACATAAATACATAAAGGACGCTGTAGAAAAAGGTAAAAACAGCGGAAAAGTCTAAATGAGAAGCAAAAGTTTTCGTGCCTCTTCACAATTTGTCAAGACAAAACAAACCATCGCTGTTTATTGGGAGTTTATTAGATAAACCTTCACACAAGGAAGGCTTTCATGGCTTTCATTTTTCTAAACAAGTGTGGTGTGCATTTCTCTACACATTTTAGAACAACCATTCATTGCAGTTTCAGCTGCAAGTTGTGTGAGGTACGTTTCCCATTCTTCTAAGACAAACTTATTCCAAGTGGATGGAGAGAGTCTGAACATTCATTTTCAACTCTTGTCTTGACTTTTACTGGGCCATCCTACCAAATGAAAATGCTTTGACCCACTGTAAATCAAAGCATGACTGCACAGTGGCGCAGTTGGTAGCACTGTTTGCCTTGCAGCAAGAAGGCCCTGGGTTTGATTCCCAGCCCGGGGTCTTTCTGCGTGGAGTTTGCATGTGTGGTTTCTCTCTGGGTACTCTGGCTTCCTCCCACAGTCCAAAAACATGACTGTTAGGTTAATTGGTCTCGCCAAATTTTCCATAGGTTTTTGTGCATGGTTGTTTGTCCTGTCTGTCTGGTGACTGCTCACCCAAAACGTTTGCTGGAGATAGGCACCAGCACCCCTCCTGACCCCAATAGGGACAAGTGTGTACAGAAAATGGATTCAAGGATCTGACATATCCGCTCGTTGTCCTGTTGGATCATAAACTTACATCAAGGCTGCAAAGCTTCTAGCAGGTTATTTTTCCAGGATTGCTCTCCTTACTTGCAGCGTTAGTTTAAGTGGATGCAAATCTCTTGTTTGGTTTTCAGTTGTGCCATACTCTTGCCATTACATTCAAATTAGTTGTTATAACATAAATACATTTGCAAGTAGTGATTGTAAGAGTGCATTTCCTTGCGTTGTTGAGGAAGGTGCAGAAGAATAAATTTAAACTCCATTCTGTTCAGAGTAGTCCTGTTAGTGGAGGTAATGTCCAATAAGTAGGAGCAGCGCAGCTATATTGAGGCTGCTGTGCACAGGGTGTATTAGATGCACTCTGGCTCGGAGCATTGTAAAACACTGAGCATCATTAAGGGGAGTGTGCTTGAGCACTGTCCACAGCCCCGCAGAGGGGACATGTAGTGCACAGAGTGCAGAGAGGAAGGCACTGGCAAATGGAGTTATTTTCCATTCCCTCAGCCCATTTATGGAAACATTTTGTGAGTAAGTTTCGGTTCTCACGGAGCAGGAAAAGATCCAGGGAACGCTAGAGTAAAAGTGAGATAAATAAAGATGTGGAGTGAAAGACAGAAAGGAGAAGGGATTGTAGAAATGCTGCTTTTAGCTTTTTCTCCTTTGGAAAAGACCGTGCTCTGTGTGTGTCCTTCTTTGTGCGGCTCTCCCCTCTGGCAAAGGCCACAAAAGCTTCCATTTATCTCTCCTGAGCATCTAGCCTTATTGAGGAAAGACCCTGAAAGGCGGCAGCATCACATGCGCCTGGGTGACATGGCTTTTCCCTTGTTAACACTTCAGTCTTGCACCCATGGTGCATCTGACTGAACCTCCACCAGAGTGAGGGATTACTCCCCCAGACAAGCTTGGAAAAAAGGAGAAGCAGTACATCTGTTCTATATATTTGCATTTCTTTGGTCAGGATCACAATGCACCACTTGACTCGAAGGAAAGAGAGCATTTTCAGTCAGGCATGAAAAACCCACCCCATCAATGAGGTCTTTTTTACACCCTTGGGTTTCTTCAGGATGCCACAAAGAGCAGCTTGCACAAAACACAATCTGTCAACTCGCAGGCAGACGGGGACACTTTTTCCCTACAATTCTCACTCATCAGTTTCTATTTACTCTGTGTTATCGGCAGTAGAAAGGACCAAGTGCAACTTTAGGCCATTGCAATGTGTGCTATTCAGCAAACTGCTTCTCTAATTGCAGAGGGAGAGGAATTTCTTACATCTCTAGCATTGAGGCACAACAGCTGCAGCTGGCATGGCATGTGGTGGGTGTGTTCAGGGGAGGCGGGCAGCTAAACGGGTGTGAAACACCAACCTCCTGCTGAGAACCACAGAGGCACGCACACCTTTGCAAAATCATGCTTTTGTGCTTTTCCTTGTATAATTTCATTGTGGTAATAACATACCAGAGCATCAGTGGGAGTCTTGAGCTCTAAAGTTTGACTCCCACTTTGCTGTCACTTGTCAGCACATCCTTGATCTCTCTAATTTAGAGTGCAGACAGCTGCCAAAAGAGAAGAAGAAACATACTCCAACACATGCACACACAAATTTCATTCAGCTAATTAATGGGTCATCATCACAGATGTATTCGAAAGACGAAATGCTGTCAGACTACAAAGACAGTGCATATAGGAGCAACACATATTCATATTGTAGCATTTGCTCTTTTTCTGCTATACCGTTCCCCTTTCCTGAATGCTAAATGGAAGAAAATGTCCAGGGAGACAGGCAAAGACGAATCAATTTCTCCCTCCAGGAGCCCAGTGCACTGATCCGCCATGACGTGTAGGGCTCCTCTGACCTTTAAAACCCATCAGGACCACTGATCTGATGAGGTGCTCTTTTGAAAAAGAGAAGGGTGGACAAATGGATTGTGGCTGAACAGCAAAACGTCTCACTCTAACAACTGTACAGTACGGTTCCAATTCAAGACGCTGATGCTTTTCCTTCGCTGGTGAAAGCACTTGCAAGCCTTTGGTCATTAATATTTACGTGATCCAAAATGGCACACAAAGCGGAGCAGTTAGCTTCTTTAATACACTGCGGCCCCAATTGAGCATAGATCAGGCGCAAGATAAGAAATGGGCGCAAGAAGGTGTCCGTCTTTTATCACAGCGTAAACCAGGATTTACAGCAGCGTCCCAGATAGGCACAGATTTCCTTATTACTCACTTCCTTATGTCTGGACTGCAACTTGCTCTGAAGAATGTCACAAAGATGGAAACTTTTGGTGAAAGTATGGCCAGTACCTGGCAGCTGTTTAACCTGCACCAACCTCACACCCACTGAAAATCATATTAGTACCAGATATGACCTTGTTTTGTCTGCTTTGATTCTCCACAGAAGAGGTTCAACAAGGTTTCTGAAACATTGCTCAGGGTTTTTGGTCCATATTTACATTACAGAATTTAACAGATAATGATGCAAGTCCCCAACCCAACTCATCCAAGATGCTCAACTGGATTGAGATCTGTTGACTGTGTAGGTCAGTAGATCTCATCTTGTCGAGACTTGGTCACCAACAATACATAAGTAGGTTGTGAAGGTTACATGTTACAAAATAAATATAGAAGACAACAGAAATAAGTAAAATAAATTATGAAGTCTCAAAACAAAATTATCTTTCTAAAAAGGGATAGCTGAGAACAAAACACCAAACTGAAGACTTTTATCAGTCAGGTTTTGGTAAAAAGAGAGAAAAAAGAGAAAAACAATAAATTAAGCAAATGAAAATTACTGAGTTTCTTTTAATTTAACATGTGATTAATTGATTTATTGTTGATTGTGAGAGGTCAACAGTTAATAAAGCTACTGTCGCTTTTCTTTAATCCCAAACAAGACATTTTCCTTTGATACCAGGATTCAACAAGTCATTTCTGTCCACATAACAACCACTCACTTGACATTTTTGCAGACATCATAGATCATAACTAAAATACTCAAATCACCCAATGTTTAAGTTCCTAAATGCATCAAGTTGCTGCTGTTTGAATGGACAGAGAGAGTTACTAAACATGTCTGGTGAGTGTACGTGAAAAAAATAATGCTTTCTTTTTTGTTTACTTCATATCCAATTTATAAAGCGCTTTAAAACCAGCCACAGCTGAAACAAAGGGCTGAACATCAGAGATAAGATAAAAGAAAACATGAAAATAAAGTGGCACAACTAAGATGAATGATTCATTAGAAGCTCCTCTATCAATATGTCCGTATCAACACAAGCTTCCTTAAAGTGTCTGGTTTATTATTACTGTACTACTTTTGATTAGCAATGAGATGGATGAACTCCAGTCATTACTGTCATCCCTGAAAAACCACACAGAGTTCACCTATTCAATATTAAATCAATAATAAACCCAGTCTATTATGAGGCACCAGGGACAAAAAAGCATGGCTGCATCATATCCATTTTCAGCCTCTTTTCCAAGAAATATCACAGAGATTTTTGTTGTATACACTCAACAATCAGACCAGCTACAAACTGGCAGCAGGAAATGTAAGATTTTTCATCACCGAATCCCAGACCCACACATCTTTTCTTGGATAATTTGGCTTAATGGCAGGAAATAATTAAATGACCCCGGAAAATGGCAAATGTCACCAACTGAGACATTGGATCATGGGCGACTTGATGGCCACTAGGGCTGTAGGGATACAATAATCTCACGGTACGATACGATACACAATATTCTGCCCACGATACAATATATATTGCAATATTCGGCAAACGATACAATTCACTACACTTTTGCGATTTTCTGAAAGATTTTAGAGGGACAGAGTGATTTTGGTGACATTTTGTGACTGTTATAGAGTTGGATTGAATTAATTTAACTGAAAACTGATTAAAAGCACCAACTTCACAATACCTGGCTCTGGTTGGACATTGACACAGACTTAAAAGTCGACAGCTGGACAAAGTGAATCAAAGAAGTGGTGAGAAACCATGTTTCTTTTAATTGAAACAGTACACACTGTAGCTTACATGCATTTGTAAAGTAAATAAAGTGCATCAAGTACCCTGCTCTGAATAGTTTGATACCTTTTTAACCTTGACACTTAACATCTGAAGGAATCACTCTAAGCCTGATGACCTAATCACTCTCCTGGTGAAGCAAGCAGTGAGTGAGCAAGGTGACAGTTGGATGTTATGATACTTGCGGATGAATATCAATTTTTTTCTAGGAAAGAAAATATCGATATATATCGGAAAATCGATATTATTACGCAGCTCTAATGGCCACATGTGTAGCTAAAGGGTAACCCCATGCAAAATGGAGACTGAAGCATGACAGGCCTAAAAACTTTAAACTTTTGCTTCAAGTTTTCCTCTACCATGTTGCCACCCAAAGTTACTTTTCCATTAAGAAAATATAAATATACATTTACATTGCGTGGTGAAAGTCGGAAACTATCTTTGCTTTTGACTCAATACTGAAGTAAAGATTGATCAACAAAATTGATGCTGGCAAAAAAGAAAAGAAAGAAAAAAAAATTTTTATCCAACAGTGACAATTTGCTTTTTATATCTGGCAAGTTGTTGGTCATTTTCCTCCATGCCATTTTTTTCTTTCCATTTTGACATTTGCAGATTAGGAAAAAAAATATACTAATTACGTAGCCTAAGGGGTTACAACGTAATATTTGATTAGGTGTTATATTTTCACGCTTTGCATATTGTGAACATATTTGACCATTTGGATGAACTTTAACTGATCTTAACTCTTGCAGTTTTAACTGAGTACTTTAAGAAAATAAGTGGCACCATTTATTAGCAACAGCATTACGTTTTATGTTTTAGTTCTTCATTTAAAAATAAATGTATGTACAGATTAAAGTTCAGGGATTTATATACAGGTGGTGGATTTACACAGATAAGTATGTATGCAGTAATAATCTGTTTATCTGATGTTTACACAGTTCGGCAAAAAAAAAAATACAATGAACTGGGGAAGAAATACAGTTAAATATATTTACATTTGTCAACATGCTGAAAGCTTACATTAACCTTTGACCCTTTGTGTTTGCATGTTTACTCTAAACTTTTAAATCAGATGAGAACAGTGTAATTATACAGCTGCTGCAGCACCTGGCAGTCTGTCCTGCTGCTGTGTGTTGGGTTTTGGCCCGGACGCTTGCAGCTCGGCGCTGCTGAACTGTATATGGCCTCACAGTCCTGTTTACATTTCAAAGAGCTTCCAAGGCTTCCAGTAAACACGGCCTGGGGTAGGTGAGCAATGAATGGACGCAGTGTAGCTGCTGGGCATTGTAAGATTCAGATACACAATGATCTCTTGTTGGGAAAGTGAACATAGTGTCTGGGACTCTGTTTGACTTATTCTGTTATGTAATCTCCTTTTCTCTTGCTGCTTCGTCTTTTAAGGCAACAAACTCACTTACAGGCTGGCATTCAGCTCTTCCCCTCCAGCTCTGGATCCCACATCATCTCACCCCCTGTGGCTAACTTCCAAACAACCGCAGCAGCTTTGAAAACACTTTATCCTGAGGGGAGGAGGGGAGCGGTCGACCTCTTCCACATTGACAGACTCTCCGATTACGGAAGTAGGAGGAAAAAAGAAACCCAAAATCAGGCCACAGCCACTCCAGATCATTATCCTCCGTCAACAGCATTTACAAACGACGTAGAATGATGTTGTAAAATAAGGTATAGTGAAATTGAATGCTACTCTGGCTTTGAGTTAGTTCTGCTTGGCTGGCGCTCCTTAAACACATCATACGGCTGCAGCAGCCGTAAGTATAAGAAAAAGGCCAGAGCGACTGGCAGCCATGCATAGTTCTGCTCCTTTCTGCTTTCCCAAGCCCCTCTACTTTGCGTAAAAGGGTTTCCCCGTACACAGTGAATGCAGCATCTCAGGCTTGTCTAAAATATTCACAGACTACTGTGTCTCTGCAACAAGAAAAAGCCACAGGCATCGTTGCACGCAGACATTTTTGTGCCGCACTAAGTGGTTAAAACCCTACACAGCGAAGCCCTGAGTTAATCATATGTATGATTCCAACGTCCTTTGTAAACTGAAACAACAAGAGGTGGAATATTTGTTTTTTAATGATAACAAAGCTATACAATGATCATAGCCAACACAAACTGGCCCTGACCTAAAGGTTGATGACAGAAACTCTGGAAGGAGATGCAAAAGCTCCAGTTGGTCAGAGCTGCCAACAGCTCATGACAGAAATAGTGTGACATGTTTTAATGGACCACTGCATTCGGCTCCATCATTTACTCTAACAAAGCTGAACTC
Source organism: Poecilia formosa (assembly GCF_000485575.1). Classification (NCBI taxonomy): domain Eukaryota; kingdom Metazoa; phylum Chordata; class Actinopteri; order Cyprinodontiformes; family Poeciliidae; genus Poecilia; species Poecilia formosa. The sequence goes on along the minus strand of NW_006799981.1, from coordinate 1,917,251 downwards.
ATTGAGTCCCTTTGTTTGTTTTGCAGCTTTGTGTCTCTGCCAGCTCCAATGTCATCACAGTGTTAATATAAAGCAAGGGCAGTTTAAACCACTCGTACAGCTAGAGGTTTGCTAAATTACCTGCTGTTATTCTCATCCAATTACTGCTGGAGGTCAGAAATACACAAAAACTGCTTCAGACGCAACCGACGAAGGACTGAAGACGGAAAAAAGCTGGATGAGTTTCCTTCAATCTGTCAGAATGGCTGTGTTTGGCAATTTTTCAGTCTTTGATAAGGATAAAAATAGCTTTTGATGAAGTATTGAAGTAATACATGTGTTATAGAGGAAAAGCTGCATGACCAAGAATCAAAGCAGAGGGTAATAAAAAAATATATATCATTAAATATAAAATAGACATGATATTTAGCTGTTATGTGCATTTGTTTAAATAATTTATGAAACTACTAAAAATCATCATGTTTAAAAATGTGTTCATCTATAGTTACAAAATTAAAATACAAAGTTATGAATTAATAATATGTTAGAAGGGCTGTACAACTGAACAGGCATGTTTAACTGTGAAAAAAAGAGTTTGGTCTCATTTGTTATGAGCTGTGATAGTCACAGATGTGAAAAATTGTATACATTTTTATATATTTTTTGTGTTCCATTATCAGTGTTTATTTTTGCATAACATTTGAATAAATATTTTTTCAGCTACTTAAGGATTCAATTCCCTGTTCTCTGAGTCAAATTCAAGTTGTTCAAACCATCAAATATTTTGATGCGATTTCAACGCCAGACCAAAAAAAAAAATTTTTTTTTATTTTTTTATTTATAGGTATGAAATGAACAGAAAAGTATAAAAAACTGAAACCAACTGGTTGGGCTAAAAGGCTGACGACAAGGTGTTAAAATTCAAAGCAGTAATGGAAGAAATGGAGACTACACCACTACTCCAATTGGTTACCATGGAAACTGAACACAGGCAATTTGTTTAGAAATTGCCAACCAAGGATTTTTTAAATCAACTCCCACTGCAGCTTGGATGACATGACATACGACAGGTGATTCTTCTAACATCTAATTATTTGGAGGCAAAAATAAAACCAAAATTAAAGTTTAACCGATTTCACAATACTACTATATTACCCACTCAGGTAAAAAGAAATTTAATATCCATGAAATTGTCAATTATTTAGCATTTCATTGGCAACCTCCTAGTACATTTTTTATTTCTAAATACATTTAAAATGAAACAAATTACAAAAAAAAAAAAATAATTGGGTAGACAGTATAATATGTCATACAACAATAAAGCTGTTTCACTAGAAAAGCATCATAATTAACCTGCAGTTGGTTAAAAATACCAAGCAATTAATCAAATGTGAATATTACATTGCACCACATTACTTTGAACTCCACAGGAAAACCCCCAACAAAAACAAAGAAAGCAACCAGTTATAGCGAGTGAGATTCCCAGGACAACTAAACTAATTATCATTTGATTTATGGACCAAAGTGAACACAACTGAGAATAGCTCACCATAGACAATGACAGACTACAGGCCATAGCGACACTTTCTCATTTGTCTCATGTCAGTGAGCTGGCAACATGAAAGGAACCAACAAAGAAAAACAGACACTCTCTCACAATTGATAAATGTCTGTTTGGGAGAAAGTTCCTTCCTGCGAAAAAGGCTGAAACCGAGAAACCTTTCAGATTTCACAGTGGGAACAAAGCAAAAACATGACCACTTACAAAAAACAAATGGAAAAAAAAAATCACATGAAGCTTCACAGCATAATATACTTCTCATTTTAGTTTGACGTCTACAGAGGAAATTCTGACACTTGCATCCAATTTAACCTTAGTTGTTTTTGAAAACTGGGTTATCTCAAAGAGAAACCCAACAGTTTAACCCCTCAATGTTCACTAATCCAAATTTCAGCTCAACAGCATTATGGTGAGGTTAAGTGAAGGATACGGGCCCAGCAGTGATGCTTCAGTGACTCACCAACCACATTAAAGAGCTGCATCTGTCACGGCTCTGCTCCATTTGAGTTGTTAATTACAATTATCCCCCATTTGGACCCAAGTTGGTGTACTTTCAAACTCTGAGGAAACTCATCCCATGGATATTTGGTTCAATCTGACAGCTAGTGAGCGATGATTCTTGATTTTTATACAACTTTTGACTTTAACTTATCAGGCTAATAGGGTATGACTGTACTTTCTATTTTAAAAGTGCTTCGAAAGGTAGTAAGGACTAAGACTGGGTTAAAAATGGGGGAACCATCCAATCTACCAACCTGTGAATATAATGTGTGTCCCTGAGTCCATTTAGCTTTTATGGAGCGTTCACACCAAAGGCGTTACGCCCAAGCATGTGCACTTTGAATGCAGACACTTGACATTTTGCTCCACACCAAACATGTTTCAAACATCAGGCAAATCTACTTTACATTCAAAGTCTATGTGGAGGCGCATCAAGGGTCCGTCGTGTATCTAGAGTGGCACAATTTGAAGCACTTGACGCACCTCCACATAGACTTTGAACATGAACCAGACGTGCAAAGCGCTAAGTGAAGAGCAAAATGTCCAGTGTCTGCATTCAAAGTGCACACACGTCAAACTTGAAGCGTCAGGTGCATTTTAGTGTGAACGCACCTTATGTGGCGACGCATCAGATGCGTCAAAATTGCTATAGCCATTGTTTTCCGTTGCTGGCTTATTTGTTGGCTGTGTCAGACGCTCAAAATGTTCCAAACGCTTCAAATCACGCTGTGCTAGATGAGCGAAACGTGCTGTGATGGGCCCTCGACGAACCTCGACACAGACTTTGAATGTAAACCAGCACGAAACGCGTTTGGTGTTTCGTGCGTCTGGCACCATTACAGTGATTGCCTTTTCCTATGTTGACTGGACATTTCCCCGTTCCATTGCACCTAAAATGGAAACTGTTATTGTAAATGTAAGTACATACTGCAGATTAAAAAGATCTTGATGTAGCACATGCATATCCAGTTATTCAATAACCAATTAACTATTGAACACAGTACTCCATTACTCAAATATTTAACAGCTGCAGACTGTTAAATGCATAGCAATGAATCATGGAGTTCTTTTATTTTCTGATAGGCTTAAAATCATTTGATCTACAAAAGAACCTCTAGAACATTTTAAGTATTTTTGGGTAAGGGAGGTTTAGAGAAATGACTCAATAAAAACCTCATAAAAGACTAAAAGGAACAGCAAATACAGTGACAGAGTAAAAGTAAGTGGCTAAAAGGAATTGCAGGATTCTTGGGCAATTGTTTGGATGAACATTTTAAAAGCAGAGTGGAATGATTGAGCTTTTGCAGATGAATCAAATCACTTTCAGACGAAACCTGAAAGGAAAAACGACCAAAAGAGGGACGTACCACGAGAGTTCAGGAGATTAATTAAAGTGCTGGAATATGAACTTCATTGAGTGTCACTGGTGTTAAGTAGTATTAACTAGAGCTGTAGTCACAATATGGAGAAACTTACTGGACCAGGTGAAGCCATTGTGGCTTCGCCTGGTCCTTGACAAGAAATATTGTGGTTTTATTTTAAATTATGATATATCCTCAGCAAAAAAAAAAAAGAAAAGAAAAAAGAAAAAAAGATCAAGGCTGACCAAAGTTTTTAAGGAAAAAGGGGGTTTTACTGATCCCTAACCAGGTGGTCATAATGCTGTAGGTGTTTTAGCCATAATGGCATGCAGTCCGTCATCAGTCTGTTTATCAACAGGCTCTTTCTTTCTCGCTACAGTAGGAAGAAGGTATGCACATCGGCACTAAATCAAATCCCTACTTATCTCCCATTGGAGGCCGGCCACGGCCTACAGAGGTCAGTCATGCCAACGGCGTGGGTCTGCTGAGAGGAGCACAGACCGTGTTAACCCCATGGGTCACCGCTGGTCCTTGGACTCAGTGGCCGCGGGGTTAATGACTGACCAGCTCTTATTCCCTTCATTGTGCTGCACTGACAGACATGTAGACAAAACACGTGGGGTGGGTCAGCAACTTTCGGAGGCCTTTTCTCCAGCATTCCAGATACAGACACTAATGAGTTCCTGGGGGAACCCAGGGTGCAGACATAATTCATCTTTGAGAGAGACGTTTTCCAATATGCCTGACTAGCAGATACCCATAATGTATGAGCATAATGTCTTTTTGGAGGGGTATTGTTACATTATTACAATGAGTGATCCTTCCCAGCTCACTACTTTACTGGAAGCATTTGTAATGTTTTGCTCTGATAGATTAAACTATAAATAATACAAATTTGGTATTTACAACAGTGAATGAAAATTAGCAAAACTCAACAGATGTTCATTCTTAAATTTACCAGTATTTATAATAATCATTTGTGAACCACAAAGACTTGGGGTTGTGTCTGAAGATCACAGTGGCAATAACTTTCTTTTCTGGAAAAAAAAAAGGTAGAAGATACAGTAGTAAATATGGGTTAACTTTCTATACATCACAGGAATACAGTGAGGATCATGTGTAGGTCTAAAGGTCAGTCATATGGAGCTTAGCCCAGAAAACTGGTGTCGAGTCAATAGGTCATTATCAACAGGCGGGTTTAAACTGGCTTAAGCTGCGTATCATGATGCTTTCATGACACAAAACACAATCATAATGCCCACTGCATGCTCCCAAGTGTAAAATACAACAGGAGGGCTGAAAGCTTTAACCCAAAATATATCCACATATTTTCCAAGTCTTTTCAGGTTTTATTTTCTCACTTAGTGATTTACAGAAGGCTCTAAAAAGTGGGCAAATCTCTGCTAAAAGCTCAGGTTTTGGTGACATAAAGTATGTCACTTGTATAGCAGTTTATTTGATCCAGAGGGCTCCAAAGCAATTTACACTACATTCAGGCATTCAGCCATTCATATGCTGATGGTAAGATGCTGAGAAATTCTACTCTCTACTCACAAATGCATATTTCCAGGATATATATAAAAAAACAAAATAACATTGTTGCAACATTGTGTACACCCTTCAATTAAAAGTCTGGTGAAGCTGAATTTTAGGTATTGTTACACCACCAATAACCACTTGTCTGGAGAGACCAAGCATTGCCAAAGTCTCTCTAGACAGTCTACGTGCAGCAGAAGATCACTAGAAATAATGGTATAAAAGATAAAAGGTGTTAACCAGGATGAGGTACATGTTTCTGTCAAAGTTGTAGAAACAGCTAAAATCTACTTGCAAAACTAGAACAGCAAACAGATGCTGAAAAGACATCCCCAAACACCATGTAAAGCACCAGAAGCGCTATGTTTTTTAAATTCATCGTCCATCTGTTCCTGCTCCACTCGATCTCCTCAAACACATCTATAACAAACACGCAGCTTCTGAACACAAATTACTAAGCAAGCAATGAGGCACAGCAGAGCAGCACACATATTCTCAAGAAACACACCGCAGGCTGTAAGACCTCATTGGTACCAGAGATAAAGGAATCATTTGGCTCCTTTTTTTGTTTTGATTCGCTGAGGTGAACAGCGACATATGCAACCCTTGAGCAGAAATACATGCTGAATAATCTTCAGATATCCAGCAAAATCTAATATGAGATCACCATAAGCTTTTGGTAGTTTACTTTGCATTTTTCAGTGAGTCACATGGAGGATATTAAAACACACCATCAACATTGTTGAGGTGAATCGTTTTGGCATTTCATCATCATTAATAAACTCCTCATCCTACACATATCTCTTGTGAGCGCTCCCCAAGACATCAATCTTTAAATCATCTAAATGACTTCATCTTTGCTTTCCCTAACAGGGATGGATGGGCTTAAATCCTTCTATAAATCCAGACAGCAATCAAAACAAAGGCTGATAAAATGACCAGAAGAAAAACTGTCTGTCCAAACAGCAGCAGGCAGCATGTGACCTCCCCCCCTCCACTGATGCAATAGGATTTGGTTGGAGGAGGTAGAAGAAGGGGGTGGTCTATTGTGGCTGTCTGCTCACCAGACACTCACAGCCAGTCAGCTGGCACACACCAGACCAGGTTCGCCTGATCCTCGTCACATGCACGGGATGTGGGATCTGTCAGAAATTCACCTGCCACATGCTTTGGCAGGCTTCCCTGGTTTATAATGACATTTAAAAAAAAAAAAAGAAACACCCCTGTGGTTCGAACCCTAGACCTTTAACGGCTTTTTTTCCCGATTTAGCCCAACATCATGACTAGTCATCCCAGCAGCAGGAAAGCACCGTGAGAAAACACACAAACAGGAGGGAAGCCAGAACAATAAAATCGGCCACAAGCTTAAGTAATCTGTGTATGGTAGTAACACATTTCCCAACCACCTCTTTCTCCCAAACCAAAGATAGAAGCTGTAACTCTAGCAGGGCGTCTCCAAGGCCACAAACCAGGAGACACCCTAAGCAGCTCAGCAATGATAACAACTGGATATGGCCTGCAGGCTTGTCCCGGGAAGCCGATTCTCGTCCAAACTTGACAGGTGGCTTATTGTTTAGCTGAGAACACACTGTGCACATTATTTATTTCTGAAGACATATCTGTCTGCCTCAATCACCCATTGTCTAGTTCGTGATGCAGAAGGTGTTAATAGAAATAGATGAAAACATATTTCTTCTTCAAAGCCCCCTGTGCACCTTGCTAATGGCACAATGCAGAAAATCTCTATTGAGGCGAAGACTGAAAGACCTAACCATGTCACTGCCATTATCGAGGCTGCTGAGTATGTCTCTCTCTGGCTGCTGCCAGCTACAGAGATGGGTTTCCTGAAACTGCATTTTTTATTCCACAATGCACAAACTCTTGTCTTTATTATTTTATCTCTCTTGAACCAATTCCATAGTGGATACCACTGGTAAAGAGTCATATCAGGAAGCACTTTGGCTTCTCTTATATAGGATTTCATGAGACTGGATCACACACTGATGTGGATTATTCTTCTTTGCACAGTCTCTGGCCCTTTCTCCTCCCTAATGGACTCTTTACTTAGGATCACATACAGATTTTCTATAGGATTAATGTCTGGGGATGACTGAAACGGGTATCAAAGTGAATTATTTAGTGTCTTATGAATCATTTCTATGTTTATATGACCATATGTGTCTGTTCCTTTTTCTGCTGAAAGACCTAATAATTACTCATTTTGGTGCATTCAAACCAAACGTGTTACATTTGTCAAAAACACGTTTGACGCTTCAAATTCAACGCATGTGCACTTTGAATAAAGATGCTTGGCATTTTGCTCTACGCCTAGCGTTTCGCACATCTAGTATACATTCAAAGTCTATGTGGTGGCACATCGAGGGCGCGTCAGACGTGTCCGTTGGACTCATTGGAAGCTCTTGACGCGTCAACCGCTCAAAACGGTTCAAATCACGCCGCACTACATACTCAAAACGCGCCTCAACGGCCCTCGACGTGCCTCGACGTGCCTCCACATAGACTTTGAATGTAAACCAGATGTGAAAATGCGTTTGGTGCAAACGCACCATAAGCGGCCCAACAGATTTTTATTTAAAATCTTGTATTTCAAAAGTTTATGCATTCTAGCCATCGGAGTCACATAGCATCATAGATCCACCACTGTATTTAAAAGCATTTTTTCCATTTACTCACCCCATGTGGAGCGTTCGTCTAAGTCTCTTCAAACAAAAGCATGATTGCAGATAAAGACCCAGCAGAATTCAGAAAGCTACACCACAAATCGGTTATCATGTAGGTCCATGGTAATCAGTCTTTGCTGCAGTTCTATGAGCTTGCTTTAGAAAATGCAACAATTCCTCCCAAATGAAAATTCACACCCAAGCTACTTCTGCTGATACTGTTCAGCTAAAAACAAGAGTATGGAGAGTTTATTTGTTTAAGAGTATGTTGTTTTTTAAATCTTCCATTCGTCTATCCTTGCAGGTTTGTCTGGAAGACAAACCTTTATGCTCACACTCATACCTAAAGACAATTTAGAGAGACCAATTAACCAAACAGTGATGCTTTTAATTAAGCTGTGGGAGAACGCCGGAGTACCTGGAGAGATCCCACACTTACAGTCAGAGCATCCAAGCTCCATGGAGAAACACACCAGACTGGCATCAATGTTACCACTGAGCAGCTCCTACTGTTTTTCTGATTCCTCATATGTACATTTATACTGAGCAACTATAACAACAACATTTCCCTCAGGGACTCATAAAAGGTTCTGATTCTGATACAAACCCTCCTATTCTGATATCCCCTTCAGTGCCGTTGACAAAACACAGGCATCTAAATCCCAGTTTTAAAAAAAACAAAACAAAACAAAGGCTCAAGCACAGTGATTTAAATCAATGTGCATGTGGGTAAAGTTTCATCCACAGTAACAGCAGATTTCCTCACACCTCACTACAGATGTACTTACAGCCATTTGGGTTAACAGTCATTTGAAATATTGCCTCCATGAGAAGCAAACTTGTGGTAGCTGGAGTTCAGCCAGTCCATTTCTAGAGTCAGAGGAAAAGAAATGTTGAACGCTATTACAGGCTACAGAGAGGCTTTAGCGATATTAAAACACTCCTGTGCCTATACTTAACTCAGCACAGCCCCACAGAAAACTAATCTTTCCCAGACATTAAACCCTGTGAAAAATATTGCTCTCACATTGATCTGAGCTCTCCAGGAGAAAGAGAGAGAACTCTGCTAAATCTGTGCGAAAAAAGGGGGAAATAAATCAAAGGAGTGAAAATTAAGCAAAGAAATCTTAGATTAAAACTGACTGCTTTCCTCCAACTGGAGATGGGGCCTCTTTATTTCCCCTTTTATTGGGAATTTTTTTTGTTAGTGTAAAGGCTAAACTTCCTGCAGGAAAACAGCAAAGGATATGGAGCTGGAAGACAAACAATATTTGACTTAATCTCCCAAAGGGGAACACCGTGCAGCGAGTCTGAGTTGAATGGGTTCCAGAAGGAGCCAGCTGTAAAGCGAGATTGTATATGAATTGTACATGCAGACTGTCGGTTTTTATTTGTGGAGAATCCAAACAAACGTGACGTTAGGGGAAAGTCTTCTTTGTCTGAACATACAGGCAAGAAATAGATAAATACATGCAATATCCACCTAGGACAAAAGCAATGCAACTACATAATCATTTTTAACAAATATATAACAAAAACAAAATTCAGAGCAAAATTAAACCCGACCTGTGTGAATAGAGATGTGGAGTTGGCTTTTTTAGAACAAAACCAGGTGAAGAATGACGGCTTTGTCGCCCCCTACCGCTTTCATGGGAGAAATACACCAAATAAATTCATTCAAAAAAATGCTCAGGCGCGCGCAAGCACGCACACGCGCACGCTTCTGGCTCCATCAACAAATGTCAACATTTAATATAATACAATCAAGGAATAATATTTTAATAATTTGTTCTGGCCCTGCGTATCCTTCCATGTGTCTTAATAAACAACCAGAGATCAAGTTTGACTGACCTATAATAAGCCGTACTCACAAATATACAGGTTATAGAGAGACGACAGTTTAAACATGGTGTCCCTTTGTTATTTTTGATTTTGTCTATAACACTACAACAGCTTCAGCGTCTCAGCGCAACTTTATCCTTTGTGTCCACCGTTACACCAGTTCCGCTGCACTCTGCACTCTCTTACCATTTCGCTCCTTACTTTCACCTACAGAGTCCACTTTCCCCCACTTTACTGGTGGGTTCAGAGCTAGAAAATGACATTCAGAGCTTACCTTATAGTGTGGCCAGCGTCCTATCTCCGTTTTTAACCCGGGTTAGTTATCCTAGAGGTGGGAGAAACCAGCAGGGGCAGCCGGAGCCGCTCCAACATCTCCCACTTTCAGTCCCTGCCTCCAGACTGAAGTAACACGGACCATAGCGATATCCATCCACTCCAGCACCTATCTCTGCGATGACAACACGCAACGAGGGGGGAAGACTCCGCCCACACCCACGCTGGGAAAAACTCTTCCAGAGGTCCTCTGTGTTATTATTCTACACATATGTAGACTGATATTGATGGGGACTAATGCCACAGTTGAGACTAAATGCAAACAATGAGGCCGTCATGTAAACAGAGTAATGTTGTCTTGATGTCTGGTATTGTTTAAGCTCCACAGTGGCACCATCTGGTGAAGTGAAGGAAAGTTGCTCCAACAAACTAAACTGAATAATAGAAATCCTCATATTGCTGTTTTTGATTTGATGCGAGGACTATGTAGAAAAATGGCAAATTATTTCAAAATGCTGCACAGTGCTGTAATATTCTATATATTATTGAAAAGCTGATTTACTTTAGTAACTCATCTCTCAGTGAACCACATTACAGATTAATTACAAAGAGACTGATGTCCTCAAGCTTTTATTTTTGTCAATTATCATGATTTTCCTGCATATAGCTATTGAAAATATGACTTTTAAGATTTGAATAATACATCAGGCCAATAAAAAAAAACAATAAAACTAGAGAAGTGTGGAAATGAAAAGTAAGTTTAATACCTCCAAAAAGATTGTTTCGATTCAGTTCAAGAAGACATCTGGTCTTCTATTGAACAGCTTTAGTGAATATCCTCAACTTTACTCGAATAATTTCCCAGACATTCATTCCTTTGCATCCTTTAATTTGCCGAGATTTTACAAAGATCAAAATCATTTCATAGCAGAAAAGTATCAGTCAGCAGAAGAATACCAAAAAATGTACAGCATTATCCATACAGCAGTTGTCAATAACTGGAGAAAATATGGAATCTCAGGGACAAAATCTGTCTGGACGAGGTTGAAAAACAGACAATATCTTCCAAAGGAAACATCCAGGCCTCTCAAAAATCTCAAATTTTTGTGGAGGAAGTGTTACAGTCTGAAATAGTTCTGACATTTAAACAACTGTGTTTGCACCAAAATAATAATATGCTCACAGTAAAACATGGGGGACTTCTGTGAAGCACTGTCAGTTTTGCCAGAAAGTACAAGATGAAGAGGAAATTCTTTTTTCACACATCAAGTCCAGTAAGAGATGTGGACAGATGTCCCGATAGGCCTGGTGAACATTTATATAGTAGCGTGGACAATATATTAAGTCATGATGTGAAGTACTGATGTAATCTTATCAAAGAAGACTGAAAGCTGAAGATCAATCAAAAGGAGGTTTGAAAAGGCTTTAGTTTAAGGATGTGAACATCAGATTGGACCTTGTTTAAAAACAACAAAAACATACGACCTTTTGTTTTGTTGAATTCTTATTACTTTGTTTTTTAAAGTTTTACTTAAAAACAATAAAAAAAATACTCTTAAGTAAATCTTCACTCAAAAACTGTCGCATAAAGCAATATATTTAAAGAAAATAAATGATAAACTTTATTCATTCTTTACTACATTTCCCAGATATCTGTGTCTCGTGATGACGTCATGTTTCTTCGACAGTTCTTGGTTTCCATGGAGCCGCCGGAAGCGCTAGCGGATTAGCGCCTAGTTTGTTTGGTTAGCAACTTGTTATTGCTGTAAAACACGCAGTTTTTTATGATGTCGTTGGACAATCCTGAGACTCTGTTTTCATTGGAGCTGTTAGTGGATTATATCCGACTCGAGAAACACTGCAAAGTCCCCTACAGAATAGCTCTCGGTGTGCGGTTACTGGATTTTCCAACGCTGCTAATTTATCAGCACCGATCCAAGAGTGCTGACTCTAACCAGCCTGCGCGAAAGCAGCCGGGCGGACAGCGTGAGTTCGCCTTTAACAGAGGCAAGTGTTGTTTCTTCAAAATGAACCTGGACTCTCTGCACGTCCATCTGTCTGCCATCCCTCTATACGCCATGGTGCTGGATGTAAGTGAGGAGAGCAGCCCCAGATTGGTTGGCTCCTCTCTGATATCTCTGGCTGAAGCCATGGACAGAATCAAGCTGCTTTCCAGTCCCTCTGCTCACACAGGGAAGGGAGTCGTTGCTGTATGCAACCTTTCTGGGGAGAAGATCGGAGCAATATCCCTGAGTTATAAGCTTCTGTGTCTGGGAGCAAGTTTACTGCCACACATCACAGAGGGGAGGGGGTTTGAACGCACAAGTACCCCAGGAGGTCAGCACAAAGAACATTTCAAGGAGAAAATGAAATCAGGGAGCATGTGTTCTCCCACAGGGAACAAGTCAGAGTTTAGCATCCATAGTAACGATGCAGGAGATTCAAAGATCCTACTAGATGATTATAAGGAAGATGATTGTGCTGAAGGTCAAACTAACAACACTATTGAGGAGGATTTAGCTGCATTCTGCCCCCCTCATCTTTACTATTGTAATACCGCCCAAGCAAAAAGTGGGAATGAAAATCAGGATTACAGATTACTCAATCTAGATACTGAAGTTTTTACGTTTGAAGATTCTATCGGTGGGGATGAGGAGCATAAAAAGAGAGTTGAAGGTTCAGTTTCCAAAGTGGTACACCAGAAAATGTCTCATGCTACAAAAACACCAAGCCACCAAGAGACAAGTGACAACACAAATATCCTCAGGGAAGCCTTACAGCAGCTCCCACTTTTAAATGCTCTTGTTGCTGAACTGTCACAGTTGACCGTTCATCCCAGTCCTGATCAAATTACCAAGCCGGTTACAGACGATCACAGAAACTCACCACGAACTCAGTCCCCGTACAAAACTACAAATCTCTCTGGCATTAATTTAAACCCTTTACCTCCTCCGAGAAACTGCTCTACACCCATAGTTTACCCTGTGAAGAGGACAGACAACCAAATAGAGACCTTAAAATCCAGGAAAACTCAAAGGAAGAAGCTCACGTATGGAACAACTAAAACATTCAACTTAAGGCTAAAGCAAATTTCTCCTCTCAAAGTGAACAATCGTGAGTGCATGGAGTTAAGGAAGAGTGGAACACAGTCAAGGACGGCAAAAGAAAAGGAAAAGTCAAACCCTAAAACTATAAAGTCCAAAAAAAGAGGACATTTATATCGGCGCTCTAACGTAGATGAAAACATCGAGACAGTGATGCAGAGTCTCACTGTTGACTCTGCACTAGGAGAAACAGTCACTCTGAAAGCAAAAACTCAGCAGGGTGCCCAAGATGGTCGTGCACAAGGAGATTCAGAAGATTTTCATCCACTGAAAGAGCTGAAATGCATTCCCAGCCCCAATCCCAGTGTGCACAGTGACAGCACTCCTCTGAGCAAAGACAAAAACAAGCGTCACAGCAAGCTGGATCAATCAGATTCTCAGTCTGACTGGGACAAATTCAGACTTTCAGTCCCTGATCTCATAGAGAGGCAAAGTGGCAGGAGCAACAGTCCAGAGTCTTCCTTTTCAGAGTGCAGTAATAACAAAATTGACGCAAACTATGCAGATGACTTTGACAGTCTTGAATCCAGTGATGAATCCTCAAGAGCCAACACTCCAAAGTCTCCTGATAGTCCTGATTCCTGCATTTCTAATCCAAGATCTGAAGGTTTCCAGAAAAGACCCGATCTCCACCTTGTACCGGTCAAAGCCCTGAAATCCCCTCACCACGTTCTGATGGGCACACACATCATCCAACCTCGCACCCGCTCATCGGCTCTCAGTTTTTCCTCTGACTCCGACAGTTGCAATGTGGAGAGGCCCTCTTCCTCACAAACTGTCTGCTCCAGAAACCAAGCGAATGCAAGTGACAAAATGGAGCAAAGCTCTTGTGCTGAAAGTGTTTCAGTATCAAGAAGTGAAAAGAAAAATTCACCCAGGGACCGTAGCCATGTTGGAGGATTTTCAGCACAATCCACATCCTCTTTTGAAGCTCAAGAAGTGGAGGAACTGGAGGACGAGGTTGGATCACTGGATTTCAGAAAAGAGTACCAACATATCTCTGAACTTGTAGCCAGCAAACTCCCAGGATACACAATGTAAAAAAGCATGTAGACACCCACATGGTGACCAAAAGTATACCGTTTCCCCTTAAAGAGGAAAATATGTTGTATTATGCTTCACACATTTTGAATAAAGATCAGCTTTTGTGACCATTTTCTGCTTTCTTTGTTTATAGGTTACAGCAGAATGACCAAATGCGAAATGGTATTTTTGTAAACAAAGATGAAAAATCCCTTTGATGTATTTCATATTAATGTGTCTTATATTCTCCTTATGGATTTTAACAGCAGACAAGAGTAACACTTCTGTTTGGTTTTGCTATTTATAATATCTCAGTAGTTAATTTATTAACTAATGAATTATTTAATTAAATATTGATCTATTTTTATAGTAAGATACTGCTTACTTGTGTGTTAGTCACAATAACTAAACAGCAGAAGTGGGTTTTAAGTAATTATATAGTAATACTATGAAGTATAGCTACTCTCGAGTGAAATAATGTGAAAACATTGTCACTGGAAGTACTTCATCTTTTTCTAACATATAAAAAAATACTGTAAGTATTAATTTCTTAAGTTTTGTTCAACAAAAAATGTCTAAAAAAGTATTTCTTCCGCCTAAATGTTATTTTGTTAATAACAAACACACACACACACATATCTATATATCACACAATTACTTTATTATTTAATTATTTGTGTAGTGCATTTCCTAATCTGGGACTTGAGTCTGAATTTCGTACCACAGACAAGCTAAATCATGACACCATTTTTGACACATCTGCTTTCATATTTTTAAATATGAAAGCAGATGTTATGGTCAGCTCCTAGAGAACTTAAGTTTGCCGTTTCACACTGGTATTATTATTATTAGGTGGTGTCAAGTTGAACCCGCAGTGCGCATGCGTGAACTTTGTGTGTACGGAAGTGCGTCTGTAGCAGCTGCACTGTGCATGGTGAAACCTCTGCTATGTTCAAACACGTTTTTCTGACCGGACCTCCAGGTAAATAAAAACACCGAGTGTGTCCGTAAGTCATCATGAATCAGAAAGTTATTCTAACTCCACAGCCCGACGTAGTTACTCTAAATAATGCTCCTAATGTTGTTAATGAGCTCGTTTTAGCTGTTAAGTTCTTAGACAGTCTGAATGAATTCGAATATTATTGAAATGTCTGCTTATTTTAGCAACTCCATCAATACGTTACACACAGACTGATGTATTATATTTCTGTTAATTTTGATCGTTTTTGATCGTACATTCTAACTATTTGAAGTTAGAATATATTTAGATTAATAGAAAAAACAGTTTTACTACAGAAATTTGCGGCAACGTAATGAAATGTATGTTTAAAGGTTATTTCCAAAAGGTACTTTTAATCTGACAAACGAGCCTCATTTGAACACAAATTCAAATTTATTGTATTATTACTCGTTAATACTGTGGTCCCTCAATGTAAGTAATTCAATACGTTTTAAAGCTACCATTTTTAGTTGCAAACACACTTATTTCCTAATAACTAATTAGGTGACTTTTTGAGGTAATGAGCTGCACTGGATTTTGTTTAGGGTTGTCAGAGTAAAAGGGACTGAATAGTATGATGGCCAAACAAAACAAAACTCAGAAAATTTGAGATTAATCTCAGAAATATTTTTGGAAAAATGTTTGGAAATTTCTTAGTCTGAAAAGTAAAAAAAAAAAAATAAAAATCTCAGAAATTGTCTATATTTTCTAGAAAATGTTTTCTGGAAGAACTTTTGAGTTTTTTCTAGAAAACATTTCTATAGACATTTTCTGAGATTAATCTCAAATGATTTAAATTTATTCTAGCATTTGTTTTACTTTCCAAAATCGGAAATTACATTTTTTTTCTTGAAGATTTCTGAGATTAATCTCAACACTAATTAGATTTTTTGCTGAAACGTCCTCCTCCATTTTTATGTACAGTGACACTTATAGGCCATCATGAAATACTAATACATGCCACATTTTATAAAGATGTTACATACAGCTCTGGAAAAAATTAAGAGTCCACTTAAAATGATCAGTTTCTCTGATTTTACTTTTTATTGGCATATATTTGAGTAAAATGAACATTGTTCTTTTATTCTATGAACTACTTACAACATGACTCCAAAATTCCAAGTTAAAATTTTGTGTTGTATATGGTCAAAATAACAAAAAAAGATGCTGTGCTGTAATACCTCAAATAGGAAACAAGTTCATGTTAATTTAGAAACAATTCTAATGTTTTAACTCAGGAAGAGTTCAGAAATCAATATTTGGTGAAAAAACCAGGAGGTTTTCAGTACAGTGGGCTCTTAGTTTTTTCCAGAGCTGTATTTTAGCTGTGTTTTTGCAATTTAGCACTACTGTGTGTGCTGGCACTTAAATTCCTGATAATATATAAAAATACAGAAAAATTCAAGGCATTATATGGTCACAAACCTCTTGTAGAATCATGTTATTACTATGTTTTTATACCAGGTTTATTGTTTTACCCACAGGTGTGGGAAAAACCACTCTGGTCCAAAAAGCCTGTGAAGCTTTAGTGTCATCCGGAGTGGGAGTGGAAGGATTTTACACAGAAGAGGTCAGGGAGGGAGGCAGAAGGGTCGGCTTTGATGTCGTCACACTTGCAGGAGAGAGGGGCCACCTGTCCAGAATCAGGTGGAGGTTTTACCCACAGTGCCTGTATCAAGCTACCTGCCTTTTTCATCCCATAGTTTTGACTCGCCCAGGCCTCATTTTGTCTTGCAGAGAAGGAGCCGGCACATCTCATGGCAGACGGGAGTACATGGTGGGACAGTATGTGGTTGATTTGCCTTCATTTGAAAGCCTGGCCCTTCCCCTCTTCAGACATGTAAGACTGCAGCACATGGCCTGTAAACTCATCTTTTAAATGAGACCCTCCTCCTCCCCACTTCTAAATCATCAAACCTTTGATTTCCCTCACAATTGATGGAATAATTGGAAGCTTGCAAGCGTGTAAATTCCACAGTGACATTTTTAGTGTTGCTGGTGCCGTCTGGCTGTCACTGACCGTGATTAATCCCGCATGTAAAGTGAGCCTGGAGTGACGCCTACACATGTAAAGAGAAGGTGTCTGTGGCATGGCGTCACACGGTTCACTTTCATCTCACTTTGTACTCGATGTGCAATCACTGCCGCTCATTGGGACTCCCAAACATTGTCAAACTCACGTAAACATGCTGTAGGTATCAATTTTTATAGGTAAATTAAGATCTAAAGTTGATTTTAGTGCCGATATACATTACCTTCCACTTTCATATTCATAACGCTTGAGCCTTTCAATATTTTTTGTGCTGTAGCCACTAACTTAAATTTTCTTTGTTTGGATTTGATGCAATAAAACGCAAAGTAATGGCATAATGTTTGATTGGTAGGAAAATTATATGTTTTTTTTTAATAAAGAGAAATCTGAAAATTCTGGTGTGCATATTTTCTGAGTAAATTTAAGAGTTTTCTGATTAGTAAGTTCATTACACTCATTTGTAATTTAATTAAGTATAAATTCAGCTGTTTTGTGAAGACATCTTAGGATTTTTGGAGAACATTCAAGAACAAATTAAAACAAACAGAGCGCTCAAGTCAGTGGTAAGTTGCAGAGAAGCTAAAAGTTAAAGGTGCGGTTGAATACAAATGTGTGCCAGACTTTGCAGGTTTTTACTATTTGTAATCACAATTTTGAAGTTTTTTTTTTTGTCTGCTACATAAAATTTCAATAAAACTTATTGAAGTTTCAGGTTGTAAAATTTGAAAATGTTCAAAGGATTCCAACAGTTTTGCAAGGCACTTCAAAATTTTCAGTTGCTCACTTAGTTAATTCTCAGGGTAAAATAACTGATGCCAACTATGATTAATAATTCACTTAGAAAATTAAATTTGTTGTGTTCCTGCTCTGCTTTTAACATTTTTAGTCCTACAGTTTTGAGGGATCCCAGCTGTTGCCTCGTCTATTTTGTGATTTAACTGTAAATCATTTCAGTCGTTACAATTCAGATATTCTTGGATTTTATGACGTCTGGTTTGCAAGATTTTTCAAACAAAACAAGTGGATAATTGACTGCAGAAACATCATAAGTCACCAAATTTATTATGACAAGTATTAAGATCATGTTTTTGCACTCGGTGAATTTTCATTTCCTGGTCTCGTGTCTGCAGACGGGGGCAGCAGACGGGGACAGCAGGACGGTGTTCATCATCGACGAAATCGGCAAAATGGAGCTTTTTAGTCAGGCCTTCATCAGAGCGGTGAGGCAGACTTTAGACGGCTCATCTTGCACAATCCTGGGCACCATCCCCGTCCCCAAAGGTAAACCACTTGGTCTGGTGGAGGAGGTCCGGAGCAGGAGGGACGTCAAGGTCTTTACTGTAAGTAAAAATATCACTTCATTGCCTCACTAGTTTAAAAACATAAAGAAAATGAGCTATTTGGGTCAGTGTCTGAATTGTTAATTCCCCTAATAGCAAGAGGACAGTGTTTACACTGTATCCCCTCAGTGTTAGGAGGGCAGGAGGGTCGACTCTGCATTATCTCTCTCAGCCACAGCCGGATTAAATCTAAACCATGCGTGACTGATTCAACAACAAAGGGGTGTCTCAAATGTCAAAATAATTTCTAACGGGGGACTCAGTTACAGACATTGTCATGCAAAGTATTCACTGTACTGTGGCAGACATTGTGTTGGATCAATTCAGGTTATGAGACAGTAAAGAGATTTATACTGGACAGTAGTTGATAGAACAGTGTCTAATGGTGACATTTTTACCTCTTCAACTTTGTCTCATTGTTTTGTTAAACCATAAACTTTAATGATCTTACTTCATGTTTATTTATTTTTTTGTCCAAATAAAAATCTTATCAATCAGATTTGATGGAAAATACATTTTCAAGTCATTGTACATATTCTCAGTTGGATTTCGGTCTGGGCTTTGACTACACCATTTTTCCTTATGGGTAGGATTTGATCTAATCCGCACCAGTCTCAAGTCTTTTCTGCCCTCTGGCAGGTATTCCTCTAGGATTGCGTTGTATTTAGGTTTTCTCAAACTCCTACCAGCTCTGATCAGCTTCTCTGTTCCCGCCGAAGAACGGCATCCCCTCAGCATGATGCTTTCACCACCATGTTTCCCTGGGAATGGTGAAACAGGAAAATGTTGCAGCCTCTAACCGGTTTTCCTCCAGGATTGTTCTGCATTTAGGTCCATTTACTGTTCCCTACTTCTGTGTCCCTGCTGAAGGAAAGCATCCCCTCATCATGATGTTGCCACCACCATGTTTTGAAATGCAGCACAGCTGGATTT
Source organism: Poecilia formosa (assembly GCF_000485575.1). Lineage (NCBI taxonomy): Eukaryota > Metazoa > Chordata > Actinopteri > Cyprinodontiformes > Poeciliidae > Poecilia > Poecilia formosa. Next base: position 1,898,085 of record NW_006799981.1, on the reverse strand, counting down.
CTACTGAGTTTAAATTCCACACAGCTGGATTTTATTTATTAATTAGCTGTCATCTGGCACAAATTGGCTGCAATTGATTTGTTTTTTTTTTTGTTTTCAAATTGAAGATTTTTATTTGTAGAAAATGTTAAAAGCTTTCTCTCATTTCCTACCACATTGCTGGCTGCTTTGTGCTTGACAAACTCAAGGCAGAATGTTGTCTCATTTCCTTGATGGACATTTGTATAGTGTTTTTTTTTCTCCTTTTGCTCAGACTAACTCTGTTTGTCATATTAATAGTTTTTTCCACTCTCGTTTGTTTTGTCTAGGTGTCGAAGGAGAACAGAAACGCTCTTCTGCAGGATATTTTATCAACCCTACAAGAGTGTTTAAAACACAGCAGCCAGAACCAGTGAAAGGACGTCTTCCTGCAGTTTGTGCTGACATCAGTTTCCTCGTGTGTCTGTGCATATACGTTCACACAAGCCGACTGTTAAGTAAGTCCGTTGGTGTTGTGACCTACTGTACTCTTCAGCATGATGAGAGGGTGGAAGAGTTGTTGTGCCACATACATGTGTTTAATGTAAAGAATCATTTCTTTTGTTTCTCTTCACCAAATGGATTTCATGCTCAATAATTGATTGTGAGATGGAACACGACTGGGAATGTATTCAGTTAGTTTTCTGTTTGTTCCTTCTATTCCCAACTTTTCCATGATCACAGCCGATGTTTTCTTTCAGTAAAGGAGCACACAAAGCGGTGACCCTGGTGATTCTATTAATTCTTCCCGACAGAAGCTCTGCCTTGTGTTGAGCTTTTGCTCACGGAGTATCAATCAATATTTAATTGTGCAACGATGCGCACTCTATTCACCCGCCATCACTAACGAATAGAAGCAAATATGCAGCACCTTGCAACAGTATTGATACTTGCACCACATTTCTACTTTTTCTCACATTATCAAATTTAGATCTACTGGACAGAATCAGAATCATCCCAGTATCAATGTGCGCTAAATCACATTCACAAAAGACTGGTTGCGTAAAATATTTGGAAAAATATTCTATGATGCATTAAAATCTTGCAAACTAGTGATATTTTAGTTTTGTTGAATTGTTTTCAACTCCCATTACTAATGCATTATTATTCTAACTATTTGATATCACACAACCGTGTTGGGCATTTATGTTTTGGACTAGCACAAGGTAGAGACTTAAAAGTGCTAGTTTTCTGTTTTTTTTGCCATTAAAAATCTGAAAAGTGTGGTGTGTATTTGTAGTCCAGCCAGACCAGTTTTCCTGTACCTGAAAAAATAAAATAAAAAACATACCACCACCATGTTTCAGTGTGGAGATTGTGTGTTCAGAGTGATGTGTAGTATTTTAGGTTAGGATATTATATCATAATCTAATCCTGCACTGGATTTCATTTGGTGACATCAGTAAAAAGGGGATGATTTTGAAACAGAAATGTATTTTTTCTCTATTTCACATCTTTTGTTAGTCTATCATTTAAGCTCCACTAAAAACAAACTACGAATAATGACAAAATTTTGAAAAGTGTAAGTGGTGTAAATACTTTTGCGGTGAGCTGAAAACATACACTTCTTTCAACAATCAGGATCTCTCTAGTATAAAATTATATACACAGTTTTTGCTCCTGCGAAGGTTTTCATCCTGATCATAAAACTCGATTGTTGTTTTCACATTCTTTGCTTACAAGTAAATAAGCTTAACTTCGGTTGTAGGGATTTTGTTTTGGCCCCATCCCCCGGGAAATGTGTTTCCATGTTCCATCAGATTACACCGCAGGATAAGTGGTAACAGTGAATTAAGGGTTTATTTCTTGTTTTATAAAGGATTTGTAGCAGAACTAAGTGGAGGGTTTAAAACCACAGAGGAGAATTTGTTGTCAAACCTGCAGAAAAGGTTGCCTCTTAGTGACCCGTAATGTGTTGATCGTATCGACTCGCTGCGTGTGGAGCGCCGTTTCTGCGAGAGCTCCAAGCCTGACAGCTGTGCTGAAGCTTTAAATAGACAACACCCTCTGGCAAACATGTTTGTTTTATTTCTTTATTTCTTTATTGCAGCATTGAAATACCTCCAGGTCATTTCAAAGTGGTGGGAAAAAAAAAAAAAGGAAGGAAGGTTTTTTTTTTTTTTTTTTTGGGCTTGTTTTGCAGTGTGTAACTGATGTGACCTGTCAGGCTGGCTGCAGAAAGAGCTGCCAGCCGCGATCTGCGTCAGACGGGCTGCTGCGCAAGCATCTGCTGCTACGTGGCCTCGCACGACCAGCGCACAACTGGATCAGCTGCCACCAGTAGACTCTAAAGTTACATTTTTATTATTTGCTAACTAATGTGGAAGAACAACATCACAATTTAAGGCTAATCATCCTGAAGTAGCCGAGCAGGAGAGCTGGCTCTGTGGATGGTAACCGCCGGCTCCCTGCAGCAGAGCACCAGATGGGTTGCATAACACTGACAAAGACCTTGCCAGATCTACCAAATGGAGGATGTACACACATATGGATGCATCTGACGCTTTATGATGTAATTAGCATCCATACAGTCCATGTTGTCACTATACGTGCATATGATTTACTCGTCATCCCCAGGATGTGACACTTGATGTGCACCGAGCTCATCTGCAGCACCTGAACACCATCTGTTTAGCCGTTGAGGAATAAGAGAAATTGTTGCTGAATATAAAACATATACAGAAATACAAAGCGTGAATTATAGATCTGATACTAGAAACTAATTTTGGAATCATTCAACAACAAAAAAGCTTACAAAACCTCTCTCAGGTTCTCCTACAAGGACGTTTCTGTTCTAATTTGGTCGAATGTTTTGGATCATGATCCATGTTTAAAATGTTCCTGTATCTCAAATATTTTCACAATATTCTGCACTCTAATGAGATTTCTGAGGATGTTGGA
>NW_006799981.1:1820876-1895156 GCF_000485575.1 Poecilia formosa | reverse complement strand
TAATGGCCACATGTGTAGCTAAAGGGTAACCCCATGCAAAATGGAGACTGAAGCATGACAGGCCTAAAAACTTTAAACTTTTGCTTCAAGTTTTCCTCTACCATGTTGCCACCCAAAGTTACTTTTCCATTAAGAAAATATAAATATACATTTACATTGCGTGGTGAAAGTCGGAAACTATCTTTGCTTTTGACTCAATACTAAAGTAAAGATTGATCAACAAAATTGATGCTGGCAAAAAAGAAAAGAAAGAAAAAAAAATTTTTATCCAACAGTGACAATTTGCTTTTTATATCTGGCAAGTTGTTGGTCATTTTCCTCCATGCCATTTTTTTCTTTCCATTTTGACATTTGCAGATTAGGAAAAAAAATATACTAATTACGTAGCCTAAGGGGTTACAACGTAATATTTGATTAGGTGTTATATTTTCACGCTTTGCATATTGTGAACATATTTGACCATTTGGATGAACTTTAGCTGATCTTAACTCTTGCAGTTTTAACTGAGTACTTTAAGAAAATAAGTGGCACCATTTATTAGCAACAGCATTACGTTTTATGTTTTAGTTCTTCATTTAAAAATAAATGTATGTACAGATTAAAGTTCAGGGACTGATATACAGGTAGTGGATTTACACAGATAAGTATGTATGCAGTAATAATCTGTTTATCTGATGTTTACACAGTTCGGCTAAAAAAAATACAGTGAACTGGGGAAGAAATACAGTTAAATATATTTACATTTGTCAACATGCTGAAAGCTTACATTAACCTTTGACCCTTTGTGTTTGCATGTTTACTCTAAACTTTTAAATCAGATGAGAACAGTGTAATTATACAGCTGCTGCAGCACCTGGCAGTCTGTCCTGCTGCTGTGTGTTGGGTTTTGGCCCGGACGCTTGCAGCTCGGCGCTGCTGAACTGTATATGGCCTCACAGTCCTGTTTACATTTCAAAGAGCTTCCAAGGCTTCCAGTAAACACGGCCTGGGGTAGGTGAGCAATGAATGGACGCAGTGTAGCTGCTGGGCATTGTAAGATTCAGATACACAATGATCTCTTGTTGGGAAAGTGAACATAGTGTCTGGGACTCTGTTTGACTTATTCTGTTATGTAATCTCCTTTTCTCTTGCTGCTTCGTCTTTTAAGGCAACAAACTCACTTACAGGCTGGCATTCAGCTCTTCCCCTCCAGCTCTGGATCCCACATCATCTCACCCCCTGTGGCTAACTTCCAAACAACCGCAGCAGCTTTGAAAACACTTTATCCTGAGGGGAGGAGGGGAGCGGTCGACCTCTTCCACATTGACAGACTCTCCGATTACGGAAGTAGGAGGAAAAAAGAAACCCAAAATCAGGCCACAGCCACTCCAGATCATTATCCTCCGTCAACAGCATTTACAAACGACGTAGAATGATGTTGTAAAATAAGGTATAGTGAAATTGAATGCTACTCTGGCTTTGAGTTAGTTCTGCTTGGCTGGCGCTCCTTAAACACATCATACGGCTGCAGCAGCCGTAAGTATAAGAAAAAGGCCAGAGCGACTGGCAGCCATGCATAGTTCTGCTCCTTTCTGCTTTACCAATCCCCTCTACTTTGCGTAAAAGGGTTTCCCCATACACAGTGAATGCAGCATCTCAGGCTTGTCTAAAATATTCACAGACTACTGTGTCTCTGCAACAAGAAAAAGCCACAAGCATCATTCCACGCAGACATTTTTGTGCCGCACTGAGTGGTTAAAACCCTACACAGCGAAGCCCTGAGTTAGTCATATGTATGATTCCAACGTCCTTTGTAAACTGAAACAAGAGGTGGAATATTTGATCAATGATCATAGCCAACACAAACTGGCCCTGACCTAAAGGTTGATGACAGAAACTCTGGAAGAGATGCAAAAGCTCCAGCTGGTCAGAGCTGCCAACAGTTCATGACTGAAATAGTGCGACATGTTTTAATGGACCACTGCATTCGGCTCCATCATTTACTCTAACAAAGCTGAACTCATTGAGTCCCTTTGTTTGTTTTGCAGCTTTGTGTCTCTGCCAGCTCCAATGTCATCACAGTGTTAATATAAAACAAGGGCAGTTTAAACCACTCGTACAGCTAGAGGTTTGCTAAATTACCTGCTGTTATTCTCATCCAATTACTGCTGGAGGTCAGAAATACACAAAAACTGCTTCAGACGCAACCGACGAAGGACTGAAGACGGAAAAAAGCTGGATGAGTTTCCTTCAATCTGTCAGAATGGCTGTGTTTGGCAATTTTTCAGTCTTTGATAAGGATAAAAATAGCTTTTGATGAAGTATTGAAGTAATACATGTGTTGTTATAGAGGAAAAGCTGCATGACCAAGAATCAAAGCAGAGGGTAATAAAAAAATATATATCATTAAATATAAAATAGACATGATATTTAGCTGTTATGTGCATTTGTTTAAATAATTTATGAAACTACTAAAAATCAACATGTTTAAAAATGTTTTCATCTATAGTTACAAAATTAAAATACAAAGTTATGAATTAATAATATGTTAGAAGGGCTGTACAACTGAACAGGCATGTTTAACTGTGAAAAAAAGAGTTTGGTCTCATTTGTTATGAGCTGTGATAGTCACAGATGTGAAAAATTGTATACATTTTTATATATTTTTTGTGTTCCATTATCAGTGTTTATTTTTGCATAACATTTGAATAAATATTTTTTCAGCTACTTAAGGATTCAATTCCCTGTTCTCTGAGTCAAATTCAAGTTGTTCAAACCATCAAATATTTTGATGCGATTTCAACGCCAGACCAAAAAAAAAAATTTTTTTTTATTTTTTTATTTATAGGTATGAAATGAACAGAAAAGTATAAAAAACTGAAACCAACTGGTTGGGCTAAAAGGCTGATGACAAGGTGTTAAAATTCAAAGCAGTAATGGAAGAAATGGAGACTACACCACTACTCCAATTGGTTACCATGGAAACTGAACACAGGCAATTTGTTTAGAAATTGCCAACCAAGGATTTTTTAAATCAACTCCCACTGCAGCTTGGATGACATGACATACGACAGGTGATTCTTCTAACATCTAATTATTTGGAGGCAAAAATAAAACCAAAATTAAAGTTTAACCGATTTCACAATACTACTATATTACCCACTCAGGTAAAAAGAAATTTAATATCCATGAAATTGTCAATTATTTAGCATTTCATTGGCAACCTCCTAGTACATTTTTTATTTCTAAATACATTTAAAATGAAACAAATTACAAAAAAAAAAAAATAATTGGGTAGACAGTATAATATGTCATACAACAATAAAGCTGTTTCACTAGAAAAGCATCATAATTAACCTGCAGTTGGTTAAAAATACCAAGCAATTAATCAAATGTGAATATTACATTGCACCGCATTACTTTGAACTCCACAGGAAACCCCCCAGCAAAAACAAAGAAAGCAACCAGTTATAGCGAGTGAGATTCCCAGGACAACTAAACTAATTATCATTTGATTTATGGACCAAAGTGAACACAACTGAGAATAGCTCACCATAGACAATGACAGACTACAGGCCATAGCGACACTTTCTCATTTGTCTCATGTCAGTGAGCTGGCAACATGAAAGGAACCAACAAAGAAAAACAGACACTCTCTCACAATTGATAAATGTCTGTTTGGGAGAAAGTTCCTTCCTGCGAAAAAGGCTGAAACCGAGAAACCTTTCAGATGTCACAGTGGGAACAAAGCAAAAACATGACCACTTACAAAAAACAAATGGAAAAAAAAAATCACATGAAGCTTCACAGCATAATATACTTCTCATTTTAGTTTGACGTCTACAGAGGAAATTCTGACACTTGCATCCAATTTAACCTTAGTTGTTTTTGAAAACTGGGTTATCTCAAAGAGAAACCCAACAGTTTAACCCCTCAATGTTCACTAATCCAAATTTCAGCTCAACAGCATTATGGTGAGGTTAAGTGAAGGATACGGGCCCAGCAGTGATGCTTCAGTGACTCACCAACCACATTAAAGATCTGCATCTGTCACGGCTCTGCTCCATTTGAGTTGTTAATTACAATTATCCCCCATTTGGACCCAAGTTGGTGTACTTTCAAACTCTGAGGAAACTCATCCCATGGATATTTGGTTCAATCTGACAGCTAGTGGGCGATGATTCCTGGTTTTTATACAACTTTTGACTTTAACTCATCAGGCTAATAGGGTATGACTGTACTTTCTATTTTAAAAGTGCTTCGAAAGGTAGTAAGGACTAAGACTGGGTTAAAAATGGGGAACCATCCAATCTATCAACCTGTGAATATAATGTGTGTCCCTGAGTCCATTTAGCTTTTATGGAGCGTTCACACCAAAGGCGTTACGCCCAAGCATGTGCACTTTGAATGCAGACACTTGACATTTTGCTCCACACCAAACATGTTTCAAACGTCAGGCAAATCTACTTTACATTCAAAGTCTATGTGGAGGCGCATCAAGGGTCCGTCGTGTATCTAGAGTGGCACAATTTGAAGCACTTGACGCACCTCCACATAGACTTTGAACATGAACCAGACGTGCAAAGCGCTAAGTGTAGAGCAAAATGTCCAGTGTCTGCATTCAAAGTGCACATGCGTCAAACTTGAAGTGTCAGGTGCGTTTTAGTGTGAACGCACCTTATGTGGCGACGCATCAGATGCGTCAAAATTGCTATAGCCATTGTTTTCCGTTGCTGGCTTATTTGTTGGCTGTGTCAGACGCTCAAAATGTTCCAAACGCTTCAAATCACGCTGTGCTAGATGAGCGAAACGTGCTGTGATGGGCCCTCGACGAACCTTGACATAGACTTTGAATGTAAACCAGCACGAAACGCGTTTGGTGTTTCGTGCGTCTGGCACCATTAGAGTGATTGCCTTTTCCTATGTTGACTGGACATTTCCCCGTTCCATTGCACCTAAAATGGAAACTGTTATTGTAAATGTAAGTACATACTGTAGATTAAAAAGATCTTGATGTAGCACATGCATATCCAGTTATTCAATAACCAATTAACTATTGAACAGAGTACTCCATTACTCAAATATTTAACAGCTGCAGACTGTTAAATGCATAGCAATGAATCATGGAGTTCTTTTATTTTCTGATAGGCTTAAAATCATTTGATCTACAAAAGAACCTCTAGCACATTTTAAGTCTTTTTGGGTAAGGGAGGTTTAGAGAAATGACTCAATAAAAACCTCATAAAAGACTAAAAGGAACAGCAAATACAGTGACAGAGTAAAAGTAAGTGGCTAAAAGGAATTGCAGGATTCTTGGGCAATTGTTTGGATGAAAATTTTAAAAGCAGAGTGGAATGATTGAGCTTTTGCAGATGAATCCAATCCCTTTCATACGAAACCTGAAAGGAAAAACGACCAAAAGAGGGACGTACCACGAGAGTTCAGGAGATTAATTAAAGTGCTGGAATATGAACTTCATTGAGTGTCACTGGTGTTAAGTAGTATTAACTAGAGCTGTAGTCACAATATGGAGAAACTTACTGGACCAGGTGAAGCCATTGTGGCTTCGCCTGGTCCTTGACAAGAAATATTGTGGTTTTATTTTAAATTATGATATATCCTCAGCAAAAAAAAAAAAGAAAAGAAAAAAGAAAAAAAGATCAAGGCTGACCAAAGTTTTTAAGGAAAAAGGGGGTTTTACTGATCCCTAACCAGGTGGTCATAATGCTGTAGGTGTTTTAGCCATAATGGCATGCAGTCCGTCATCAGTCTGTTTATCAACAGGCTCTTTCTTTCTCGCTACAGTAGGAAGAAGGTATGCACATCGGCACTAAATCAAATCCCTACTTATCTCCCATTGGAGGCCGGCCACGGCCTACAGAGGTCAGTCATGCCAACGGCGTGGGTCTGCTGAGAGGAGCACAGACCGTGTTAACCCCATGGGTCACCGCTGGTCCTTGGACTCAGTGGCCGCGGGGTTAATGACTGACCAGCTCTTATTCCCTTCATTGTGCCGCACTGACAGACATGTAGACAAAACACGTGGGGTGGGTCAGCAACTTTCGGAGGCCTTTTCTCCAGCATTCCAGATACAGACACTAATGAGTTCCTGGGGGAACCCAGGGTGCAGACATAATTCATCTTTGAGAGAGACGTTTTCCAATATGCCTGACTAGCAGATACCCATAATGTATGAGCATAATGTCTTTTTGGAGGGGTATTGTTACATTATTACAATGAGTGATCCTTCCCAGCTCACTACTTTACTGGAAGCATTTGTAATGTTTTGCTCTGATAGATTAAACTATAAATAATGCAAATTTGGTATTTACAACAGTGAATGAAAATTAGCAAAACTCAACAGATGTTCATTCTTAAATTTACCAGTATTTATAATAATCATTTGTGAACCACAAAGACTTGGGGTTGTGTCTGAAGATCACAGTGGCAATAACTTTCTTTTCTGGAAAAAAAAAAGGTAGAAGATACAGTAGTAAATATGGGTTAACTTTCTATACATCACAGGAATACAGTGAGGATCATGTGTAGGTCTAAAGGTCAGTCATATGGAGCTTAGCCCAGAAAACTGGTGTCGAGTCAATAGGTCATTATCAACAGGCGGGTTTAAACTGGCTTAAGCTGCGTATCATGATGCTTTCATGACACAAAACACAATCATAATGCCCACTGCATGCTCCCAAGTGTAAAATACAACAGGAGGGCTGAAAGCTTTAACCCAAAATATATCCACATATTTTCCAAGTCTTTTCAGGTTTTATTTTCTCACTTAGTGATTTACAGAAGGCTCTAAAAAGTGGGCAAATCTCTGCTAAAAGCTCAGGTTTTGGTGACATAAAGTATGTCACTTGTATAGCAGTTTATTTGATCCAGAGGGCTCCAAAGCAATTTACACTACATTCAGGCATTCAGCCATTCATATGCTGATGGTAAGATGCTGAGAAATTCTACTCTCTACTCACAAATGCATATTTCCAGGATATATATATAAAAAAAAAACAAAATAACATTGTTGCAACATTGTGTACACCCTTCAATTAAAAGTCTGGTGAAGCTGAATTTTAGGTATTGTTACACCACCAATAACTACTTGTCTGGAGAGACCAAGCATTGCTAAAGTCTCTCTAGGCAGTCTACGTGCAGCAGAAGATCACTAGAAATAATGGTATAAAAGATAAAAGGTGTTAACCAGGATGAGGTACATGTTTCTGTCAAAGTTGTAGAAACAGCTAAAATCTACTTGCAAAACTAGAACAGCAAACAGATGCTGAAAAGACATCCCCAAACACCATGTAAAGCACCAGGAGCGCTATGTTTTTTAAATTCATCGTCCATCTGTTCCTGCTCCACTCGATCTCCTCAAACACATCTATAACAAACACGCAGCTTCTGAACACAAATTACTAAGCAAGCAATGAGGCACAGCAGAGCAGCACACATATTCTCAAGAAACACACCGCAGGCTGTAAGACCTCATTGGTACCAGAGATAAAGGAATCATTTGGCTCCTTTTTTTGTTTTGATTCGCTGAGGTGAACAGCGACATATGCAACCCTTGAGCAGAAATACATGCTGAATAATCTTCAGATATCCAGCAAAATCTAATATGAGATCACCATAAGCTTTTGGTAGTTTACTTTGCATTTTTCAGTGAGTCACATGGAGGATATTAAAACACACCATCAACATTGTTGAGGTGAATAGTTTTGGCATTTCATCATCATTAATAAACTCCTCATCCTACACATATCTCTTGTGAGCGCTCCCCAAGACATCAATCTTTAAATCATCTAAATGACTTCATCTTTGCTTTCCCTAACAGGGATGGATGGGCTTAAATCCTTCTATAAATCCAGACAGCAATCAAAACAAAGGCTGATAAAATGACCAGAAGAAAAACTGTCTGTCCAAACAGCAGCAGGCAGCATGTGACCTCCCCCCCTCCACTGATGCAATAGGATTTGGTTGGAGGAGGTAGAAGAAGGGGGTGGTCTATTGTGGCTGTCTGCTCACCAGACACTCACAGCCAGTCAGCTGGCACACACCAGACCAGGTTCGCCTGATCCTCGTCACATGCACGGGATGTGGGATCTGTCAGAAATTCGCCTGCCACATGCTTTGGCAGGCTTCCCTGGTTTATAATGACATTTAAAAAAAAAAAAAGAAACACCCCTGTGGTTCGAACCCTAGACCTTTAACGGCTTTTTTTCCCGATTTAGCCCAACATCATGACTAGTCATCCCAGCAGCCGGAAAGCACCGTGAGAAAACACACAAACAGGAGGGAAGCCAGAACAATAAAATCGGCCACAAGCTTAAGTAATCTGTGTATGGTAGTAACACATTTCCCAACCACCTCTTTCTCCCAAACCAAAGATAGAAGCTGTAACTCTAGCAGGGCGTCTCCAAGGCCACAAACCAGGAGACACCCTAAGCAGCTCAGCAATGATAACAACTGGATATGGCCTGCAGGCTTGTCCCGGGAAGCCGATTCTCGTCCAAACTTGACAGGTGGCTTATTGTTTAGCTGAGAACACACTGTGCACATTATTTATTTCTGAAGACATATCTGTCTGCCTCAATCACCCATTGTCTAGTTCGTGATGCAGAAGGTGTTAATAGAAATAGATGAAAACATATTTCTTCTTCAAAGCCCCCTGTGCACCTTGCTAATGGCACAATGCAGAACATCTCTATTGAGGCGAAGACTGAAAGACCTAACCATGTCACTGCCATTATCGAGGCTGCTGAGTATGTCTCTCTCTGGCTGCTGCCAGCTACAGAGATGGGTTTCCTGAAACTACATTTTTTATTCCACAATGCACAAACTCTTGTCTTTATTATTTTATCTCTCTTGAACCAATTCCATAGTGGATACTACTAGTAAAGAGGCATATCAGGAAGCACTTTGGCTTCTCTTATATAGGATTTCATGAGACTGGATCACACACTGATGTGGATTATTCTTCTTTGCACAGTCTCTGGCCCTTTCTCCTCCCTAATGGACTCTTTACTTAGGATCACATACAGATTTTCTATAGGATTAATGTCTGGGGATGACTGAAACGGGTATCAAAGTGAATTATTTAGTGTCTTATGAACCATTTCTATGTTTATATGACCATATGTGTCTGTTCCTTTTTCTGCTGAAAGACCTAATAATTACTCATTTTCAAATTTCCATTATGGTGCATTCAAACCAAACGTGTTACATTTGTCAAAAACGCGTTTGACGCTTCAAGTTCAACGCATGTACACTTTGAATAAAGATGCTTGGCATTTTGCTCTACGCCTAGCGTTTCGCACATCTAGTATACATTCAAAGTCTATGTGGTGGCACATCGAGGGCGCGTCAGACGCGTCCGTTGGACTCATTGGAAGCTCTTGACGCGTCAACCGCTCAAAACGGTTCAAATCACGCCGCACTACATACTCAAAACGCGCCTCAACGGCCCTCGACGTGCCTCGACGTGCCTCCACATAGACTTTGAATGTAAACCAGATGTGAAAATGCGTTTGGTGCAAACGCACCATAAGCGGCCCAACAGATTTTTATTTAAAATCTTGTATTTCAAAAGTTTATGCATTCTAGCCATCGGAGGCACATAGCATCATAGATCCACCACTGTATTTAAAAGCATTTTTTCCATTTACTCACCCCATGTGGAGCGTTCGTCTAAGTCTCTTCAAACAAAAGCATGATTGCAGATAAAGACCCAGCAGAATTCAGAAAGCTACACCACAAATCGGTTATCATGTAGGTCCATGGTAATCTTTGCTGCAGTTCTATGAGCTTGCTTTAGAAAATGCAACAATTCCTCCCAAATGAAAATTCACACCCAAGCTACTTCTGCTGATACTGTTCACCTAAAAACAAGAGTATGGAGAGTTTATTTGTTTAAGAGTATGTTGTTTTTTAAATCTTCCATTCGTCTATCCTTGAAGGTTTGTCTGGAAGACAAACCTTTATGCTCACACTCATACCTAAAGACAATTTAGAGAGACCAATTAACCAAACAGTGATGCTTTTAATTAAGCTGTGGGAGAACGCCGGAGTACCTGGAGAGATCCCACACTTACAGTCAGAGCATCCAAGCTCCATGGAGAAACACACCAGACTGGCATCAATGTTACCACTGAGCAGCTCCTACTGTTTTTCTGATTCCTCATATGTACATTTATACTGAGCAACTATAACAACAACATTTCCCTCAGGGACTCATAAAAGGTTCTGATTCTGATACAAACCCTCCTATTCTGATATCCCCTTCAGTGCCGTTGACAAAACACAGGCATCTAAATCCCAGTTTTAAAAAAAACAAAACAAAACAAAGGCTCAAGTACAGTGATTTAAATCAATGTGCATGTGGGTAAAGTTTCATCCACAGTAACAGCAGATTTCCTCACACCTCACTACAGATGTACTTACAGCCATTTGGGTTAACAGTCATTTGAAATATTGCCTCCATGAGAAGCAAACTTGTGGTAGCTGGAGTTCAGCCAGTCCATTTCTAGAGTCAGAGGAAAAGAAATGTTGAACGCTATTACAGGCTACAGAGAGGCTTTAGCGATATTAAAACACTCCTGTGCCTATACTTAACTCAGCACAGCCCCACAGAAAACTAATCTTTCCCAGACATTAAACCCTGTGAAAAATATTGCTCTCACATTGATCTGAGCTCTCCAGGAGAACGGGAGAGAACTCTGCTAAATCTGTGCGAAAAAAGGGGGAAATAAATCAAAGGAGTGAAAATTAAGCAAAGAAATCTTAGATTAAAACTGACTGCTTTCCTCCAACTGGAGATGGGGCCTCTTTATTTCCCCTTTTATTGGGAATTTTTTTTGTTAGTGTAAAGGCTAAACTTCCTGCAGGAAAACAGCAAAGGATATGGAGCTGGAAGACAAACAATATTTGACTTAATCTCCCAAAGGGGAACACCGTGCAGCGAGTCTGAGTTGAATGGGTTCCAGAAGGAGCCAGCTGTAAAGCGAGATTGTATATGAATTGTACATGCAGACTGTCGGTTTTTATTTGTGGATAATCCAAACAAACGTGACGTTAGGGGAAAGTCTTCTTTGTCTGAACATACAGGCAAGAAATAGATAAATACATGCAATATCCACCTAGGACAAAAGCAATGCAACTACATAATCATTTTTAACAAATATATAACAAAAACAAATTCAGAGCAAAATTAAACCCGACCTGTGTGAATAGAGATGTGGAGTTGGCTTTTTTAGAACAAAACCAGGTGAAGAATGACGGCTTTGTCGCCCCCTACCGCTTTTATGGGAGAAATACACCAAGTAAATTCATTCAAAAAAAAAAAAAACGCTCAGGCGCGCGCAAGCACGCACACGCGCACGCTTCTGGCTCCATCAACAAATGTCAACATTTAATATAATACAATCAAGGAATAATATTTTAATAATTTGTTCTGGCCCTGCGTATCCTTCCATGTGTCTTAATAAACAACCAGAGATCAAGTTTGACTGACCTATAATAAGCCGTACTCACAAATATACAGGTTATAGAGAGACGACAGTTTAAACATGGTGTCCCTTTGTTATTTTTGATTTTGTCTATAACACTACAACAGCTTCAGCGTCTCAGCGCAACTTTATCCTTTGTGTCCACCGTTACACCAGTTCCGCTGCACTCTCTTACCATTTCGCTCCTTACTTTCACCTACAGAGTCCACTTTCCCCCACTTTACTGGTGGGTTCAGAGCTAGAAAATGACATTCAGAGCTTACCTTATAGTGTGGCCAGCGTCCTATCTCCGTTTTTAACCCGGGTTAGTTATCCTAGAGGTGGGAGAAACCAGCAGGGGCAGCCGGAGCCGCTCCAACATCTCCCACTTTCAGTCCCTGCCTCCAGACTGAAGTAACACGGACCATAGCGATATCCATCCACTCCAGCACCTATCTCTGCGATGACAACACGCAACGAGGGGGGAAGACTCCGCCCACACCCACGCTGGGAAAAACTCTTCCAGAGGTCCTCTGTGTTATTATTCTACACATATGTAGACTGATATTGATGGGGACTAATGCCACAGTTGAGACTAAATGCAAACAATGAGGCCGTCATGTAAACAGAGTAATGTTGTCTTGATGTCTGGTTTTGTGTAAGCTCCACAGTGGCACCATCTGGTGAAGTGAAGGAAAGTTGCTCCAACAAACTAAACTGAATAATAGAAATCCTCATATTGCTGTTTTTGATTTGATGCGAGGACTATGTAGAAAAATGGCAAATTATTTCAAAATGCTGCACAGTGCTGTAATATTCTATATATTATTGAAAAGCTTATTTAGTTTAGTAACTCATCTCTCAGTGAACCACATTACAGATTAATTACAAAGAGACTGATGTCCTCAAGCTTTTATTTTTGTCAATTATCATGATTTTCCTGCATATAGCTATTGAAAATATGACTTTTAAGATTTGAATAATACATCAGGCCAATAAAAAAAAACAATAAAACTAGAGAAGTGTGGAAATGAAAAGTAAGTTTAATACCTCCAAAAAGATTGTTTTGATTCAGTTCAAGAAGACATCTGGTCTTCTATTGAACAGCTTTAGTGAATATCCTCAACTTTACTCGAATAATTTCCCAGACATTCATTCCTTTGCATCCTTTAATTTGCCGAGATTTTACAAAGATCAAAATCATTTCATAGCAGAAAAGTATCAGTCAGCAGAAGAATACCAAAAAATGTACAGTATTATCCATACAGCAGTTGTCAATAACTGGAGAAAATATGGAATCTCAGGGACAAAATCTGTCTGGACGAGGTTGAAAAACAGACAATATCTTCCAAAGGAAACATCCAGGCCTCTCAAAAATCTCAAATTTTTGTGGAGGAAGTGTTACAGTCTGAAATAGTTCTGACATTTAAACAACTGTGTTTGCACCAAAATAATAATATGCTCACAGTAAAACATGGGGGACTTCTGTGAAGCACTGTCAGTTTTGCCAGAAAGTACAAGATGAAGAGGAAATTCTTTTTTCACACATCAAGTCCAGTAAGAGATGTGGACAGATGTCCCGATAGGCCTGGTGAACATTTATATAGTAGCGTGGACAATATATTAAGTCATGATGTGAAG
Source organism: Poecilia formosa (assembly GCF_000485575.1). NCBI lineage: Eukaryota > Metazoa > Chordata > Actinopteri > Cyprinodontiformes > Poeciliidae > Poecilia > Poecilia formosa. The sequence continues at coordinate 1,882,047 of NW_006799981.1, read as the reverse complement.
TACTGATGTAATCTTATCAAAGAAGACTGAAAGCTGAAGATCAATCAAAAGGAGGTTTGAAAAGGCTTTAGTTTAAGGATGTGAACATCAGATTGGACCTTGTTTAAAAACAACAAAAACATACGACCTTTTGTTTTGTTGAATTCTTATTACTTTGTTTTTTAAAGTTTTACTTAAAAACAATAAAAAAATACTCTTAAGTAAATCTTCACTCAAAAACTGTCGCATAAAGCAATATATTTAAAGAAAATAAATGATAAACTTTATTCATTCTTTACTACATTTCCCAGATATCTGTGTCTCGTGATGACGTCATGTTTCTTCGACCGTTCTTGGTTTCCATGGAGCCGCCGGAAGCGCTAGCGGATTAGCGCCTAGTTTGTTTGGTTAGCAACTTGTTATTGCTGTAAAACACGCAGTTTTTTATGATGTCGTTGGACAATCCTGAGACTCTGTTTTCATTGGAGCTGTTAGTGGATTATATCCGACTCGAGAAACACTGCAAAGTCCCCTACAGAATAGCTCTCGGTGTGCGGTTACTGGATTTTCCAACGCTGCTAATTTATCAGCACCGATCCAAGAGTGCTGACTCTAACCAGCCTGCGCGAAAGCAGCCGGGCGGACAGCGTGAGTTCGCCTTTAACAGAGGCAAGTGTTGTTTCTTCAAAATGAACCTGGACTCTCTGCACGTCCATCTGTCTGCCATCCCTCTATACGCCATGGTGCTGGATGTAAGTGAGGAGAGCAGCCCCAGATTGGTTGGCTCCTCTCTGATATCTCTGGCTGAAGCCATGGACAGAATCAAGCTGCTTTCCAGTCCCTCTGCTCACACAGGGAAGGGAGTCGTTGCTGTATGCAGCCTTTCTGGGGAGAAGATCGGAGCAATATCCCTGAGTTATAAGCTTCTGTGTCTGGGAGCAAGTTTACTGCCACACATCACAGAGGGGAGGGGGTTTGAACGCACAAGTACCCCAGGAGGTCAGCACCAAGAACATTTCAAGGAGAAAATGAAATCAGGGAGCATGTGTTCTCCCACAGGGAACAAGTCAGAGTTTAGCATCCATAGTAACGATGCAGGAGATTCAAAGATCCTACTAGATGATTATAAGGAAGATGATTGTGCTGAAGGTCAAACTAACAACACTATTGAGGAGGATTTAGCTGCATTCTGCCCCCCTCATCTTTACTATCGTAATACCGCCCAAGCAAAAAGTGGGAATGAAAATCAGGATTACAGATTACTCAATCTAGATACTGAAGTTTTTACGTTTGAAGATTCTATCTGTGGGGATGAGGAGCATAAAAAGAGAGTTGAAGGTTCAGTTTCCAAAGCGGTACACCAGAAAATGTCTCGTGCTACAAAAACACCAAGCCACCAAGAGACAAGTGACAACACAAATATCCTCAGGGAAGCCTTACAGCAGCTCCCACTTTTAAATGCTCTTGTTGCTGAACTGTCACAGTTGACCGTTCATCCCAGTCCTGATCAAATTACCAGGCCGGTTACAGGCGATCACAGAAACTCACCACGAACTCAGTCCCCGTACAAAACTACAAATCTCTCTGGCATTAATTTAAACCCTTTACCTCCTCCGAGAAACTGCTCTACACCCATAGTTTACCCTGTGAAGAGGACAGACAACCAAATAGAGACCTTAAAATCCAGGAAAACTCAAAGGAAGAAGCTCACGTATGGAACAACTAAAACATTCAACTTAAGGCTAAAGCAAATTTCTCCTCTCAAAGTGAACAACCGTGAGTGCATGGAGTTAAGGAAGAGTGGAACACAGTCAAGGACGGCAAAAGAAAAGGAAAAGTCTAACCCTAAAACTATAAAGTCCAAAAAAAGAGGACATTTATATCGGCGCTCTAATGTAGATGAAAACATCGAGACAGTGATGCAGAGTCTCACTGTTGACTCTGCACTAGGAGAAACAGTCACTCTGAAAGCAAAAACTCAGCAGGGTGCCCAAGATGGTCGTGCACAAGGAGATTCAGAAGATTTTCATCCACTGAAAGAGCTGAAATGCATTCCCAGCCCCAATCCCAGTGTGCACAGTGACAGCGCTCCTCTGAGCAAAGACAAGAACAAGCATCACAGCAAGCTGGATCAATCAGATTCTCAGTCTGACTGGGACAAATTCAGACTTTCAGTCCCTGATCTCATAGAGAGGCAAAGCAGCAGGAGCAACAGTCCAGAGTCTTCCTTTTCAGAGTGCAGTAATAACAAAAATGACGCAAACTATGCAGATGACTTTGACAGTCTTGAATCCAGTGATGAATCCTCAAGAGCCAACACTCCAAAGTCTCCTGATAGTCCTGATTCCTGCATTTCTAATCCAAGATCTGAAGGTTTCCAGAAAAGACCCGATCTCCACCTTGTACCGGTCAAAGCCCTGAAATCCCCTCACCACGTTCTGATGGGCACACACATCATCCAACCTCGCACCCGTTCATCGGCTCTCAGTTTTTCCTCTGACTCCGACAGTTGCGATGTGGAGAGGCCCTCTTCCTCACAAACTGTCTGCTCCAGAAACCAAGCGAATGCAAGTGACAAAATGGAGCAAAGCTCTTGTGCTGAAAGTGTTTCAGTATCAAGAAGTGAAAAGAAAAATTCACCCAGGGACCGTAGCCATGTTGGAGGATTTTCAGCACAATCCACATCCTCTTTTGAAGCTCAAGAAGTGGAGGAACTGGAGGATGAGGTTGGATCACTGGATTTCAGAAAAGAGTACCAACATATCTCTGAACTTGTAGCCAGCAAACTCCCAGGGTACACAATGTAAAAAAGCATGTAGACACCCACATGGTGACCAAAAGTATACCGTTTCCCCGTAAAGAGGAAAATATGTTGTATTATGCTTCACACATTTTGAATAAAGATCAGCTTTTGTGACCATTTTCTGCTTTCTTTGTTTATAGGTTACAGCAGAATGACCAAATGCGAAATGGTATTTTTGTAGACAAAGATGAAAAATCCCTTTGATGTATTTCATATTAATGTGTCTTATATTCTCCTTATGGATTTTAACAGCAGACAAGAGTAACACTTCTGTTTGGTTTTGCTATTTATCATATCTCAGTAGTTAATTTATTAACTAATGAATTATTTAATTAAATATTGATCTATTTTTATAGTAAGATACTGCTTACTTGTGTGTTAGTCACAATAACTAAACAGCAGAAGTGGGTTTTAAGTAATTATATAGTAATACTATGAAGTATAGCTACTCTCGAGTGAAATAATGTGAAAACATTGTCACTGGAAGTACTTCATCTTTTTCTAACATATAAAAAAATACTGTAAGTATTAATTTCTTAAGTTTTGTTCAACAAAAAATGTCTAAAAAAGTATTTCTTCCGCCTAAATGTTATTTTGTTAATAACAAACAGACACACACACACACATATCTATATATCACACAATTACTTTATTATTTAATTATTTGTGTAGTGCATTTCCTAATCTGGGACTTGAGTCTGAATTTCGTACCACAGACAAGCTAAATCATGACACCATTTTTGACACATCTGCTTTCATATTTTTAAATATGAAAGCAGATGTTATGGTCAGCTCCTAGAGAACTTAAGTTTGCCGTTTCACACTGGTATTATTATTATTAGGTGGTGTCAAGTTGAACCCGCAGTGCGCATGCGTGAACTTTGTGTGTACGGAAGTGCGTCTGTAGCAGCTGCACTGTGCATGGTGAAACCTCTGCTATGTTCAAACACGTTTTTCTGACCGGACCGCCAGGTAAATAAAAACACCGAGTGTGTCCGTAAGTCATCATGAATCAGAAAGTTATTCTAACTCCACAGCCCGACGTAGTTACTCTAAATAATGCTCCTAATGTTGTTAATTAGCTCGTTTTAGCTGTTAAGTTCTTAGACAGTCTGAATGAATTCGAATATTATTGAAATGTCTGCTTATTTCAGCAACTCCATCAATACATTACACACAGACTGATGTATTATATTTCTGTTAATTTTGATCGTTTTTGATCGTACATTCTAACTATTTGAAGTTAGAATATATTTAGATTAATAGAAAAAACAGTTTTACTACAGAAATTTGCGGCAACGTAATGAAATGTATGTTTAAAGGTTATTTCCAAAAGGTACTTTTAATCTGACAAACGAGCCTCATTTGAACACAAATTCAAATTTATTGTATTATTACTCGTTAATACTGTGGTCCCTCAATGTAAGTAATTCAATACGTTTTAAAGCTACCATTTTTAGTTGCAAACACACTTATTTCCTAATAACTAATTAGGTGACTTTTTGAGGTAATAAGCTGCACTGGATTTTGTTTAGGGTTGTCAGAGTAAAAGGGACTGAATAGTATGATGGCCAAACAAAACAAAACTCAGAAAATTTGAGATTAATCTCAGAAATATTTTTGGAAAAATGTTTGGAAATTTCTTAGTCTGAAAAGTAAAAAAAAAAAAATAAAAATCTCAGAAATTGTCTATATTTTCTAGAAAATGTTTTCTGGAAGAACTTTTGAGTTTTTTCTAGAAAACATTTCTATAGACATTTTCTGAGATTAATCTCAAATGATCAAAATTTATTCTAGCATTTGTTTTACTTTCCAAAATCGGAAATTACATTTTTTTTCTTGAAGATTTCTGAGATTAATCTCAACACTAATTAGATTTTTTGCTGAAACGTCCTCCTCCATTTTTATGTACAGTGACACTTATAGGCCATCATGAAATACTAATACATGCCACATTTTATAAAGATGTTACATACAGCTCTGGAAAAAATTAAGAGTCCACTTAAAATGATCAGTTTCTCTGATTTTACTTTTTATTGGCATATATTTGAGTAAAATGAACATTGTTCTTTTATTCTATGAACTACTTACAACATGACTCCAAAATTCCAAGTTAAAATTTTGTGTTGTATATGGTCAAAATAACAAAAAAAGATGCTGTGCTGTAATACCTCAAATAGGAAACAAGTTCATGTTAATTTAGAAACAATTCTAATGTTTTAACTCAGGAAGAGTTCAGAAATCAATATTTGGTGAAAAAACCAGGAGGTTTTCAGTACAGTGGGCTCTTAGTTTTTTCCAGAGCTGTATTTTAGCTGTGTTTTTGCAATTTAGCACTACTGTGTGTGCTGGCACTTAAATTCCTGATAATATATAAAAATACAGAAAAATTCAAGGCATTATATGGTCACAAACATCTTGTAGAATCATGTTATTACTATGTTTTTATACCAGGTTTATTGTTTTACCCACAGGTGTGGGAAAAACCACTCTGGTCCAAAAAGCCTGTGAAGCTTTAGTGTCATCCGGAGTGGGAGTGGAAGGATTTTACACAGAAGAGGTCAGGGAGGGAGGCAGAAGGGTCGGCTTTGATGTCGTCACACTTGCAGGAGAGAGGGGCCACCTGTCCAGAATCAGGTGGAGGTTTTACCCACAGTGCCTGTATCAAGCTACCTGCCTTTTTCATCCCATAGTTTTGACTCGCCCAGGCCTCATTTTGTCTTGCAGAGAAGGAGCCGGCACATCTCATGGCAGACGGGAGTACACGGTGGGACAGTATGTGGTTGATTTGCCTTCATTTGAAAGCCTGGCCCTTCCCCTCTTCAGACATGTAAGACTGCAGCACATGGCCTGTAAACTCATCTTTTAAATGAGACCCCCCTCCTCCCCACTTCTAAATCATCAAACCTTTGATTTCCCTCACAATTGATGGAATAATTGGAAGCTTGCAAGCGTGTAAATTCCACAGTGACATTTTTAGTGTTGCTGGTGCCGTCTGGCTGTCACTGACCGTGATTAATCCCGCATGTAAAGTGAGCCTGGAGTGACGCCTACACATGTAAAGAGAAGGTGTCTGTGGCATGGCGTCACATGGTTCACTTTCATCTCGCTTTGTACTCGATGTGCAATCACTGCCGCTCATTGGGACTCCCAAACATTGTCAAAGTCACGTAAACATGCTGTAGGTATCAATTTTTATAGGTAAATTAAGATCTAAAGTTGATTTTAGTGCCGATATACATTACCTTCCACTTTCATATTCATAACGCTTGAGCCTTTCAATATTTTTTGTGCTGTAGCCACTAACTTAAATTTTCTTTGTTTGGATTTGATGCAATAAAACGCAAAGTAATGGCATAATGTTTGATTGGTAGGAAAATTATATGTTTTTTTTAATAAATAGAAATCTGAAAATTCTGGTGTGCATATTTTCTGAGTAAATTTAAGAGTTTTCTGATTAGTAAGTTCATTACACTCATTTGTAATTTAATTAAGTATAAATTCAGCTGTTTTGTGAAGACATCTTAGGATTTTTGGAGAACATTCAAGAACAAATTAAAACAAACAGAGCGCTCAAGTCAGTGGTAAGTTGCAGAGAAGCTAAAAGTTAAAGGTGCGGTTGAATACAAATGTGTGCCAGACTTTGCAGGTTTTTACTATTTGTAATCACAATTTTGAAGTTTTTTTTTTTGTCTGCTACATAAAATTTCAATAAAACTTATTGAAGTTTCAGGTTGTAAAATTTGAAAATGTTCAAAGGATTCCAACAGTTTTGCAAGGCACTTCAAAATTTTCAGTTGCTCACTTAGTTAATTCTCAGGGTAAAATAACTGATGCCAACTATGATTAATAATTCACTTAGAAAATTAAATTTGTTGTGTTCCTGCTCTGCTTTTAACATTTTTAGTCCTACAGTTTTGAGGGATCCCAGCTGTTGCCTCGTCTATTTTGTGATTTAACTGTAAATCATTTCAGTCGTTACAATTCAGATATTCTTGGATTTTATGACGTCTGGTTTGCAAGATTTTTCAAACAAAACAAGTGGATAATTGACTGCAGAAACATCATAAGTCACCAAATTTATTATGACAAGTATTAAGATCATGTTTTTGCACTCGGTGAATTTTCATTTCCTGGTCTCGTGTCTGCAGACGGGGGCAGCAGACGGGGACAGCAGGACGGTGTTCATCATCGACGAAATCGGCAAAATGGAGCTTTTTAGTCAGGCCTTCATCAGAGCGGTGAGGCAGACTTTAGACGGCTCATCTTGCACAATCCTGGGCACCATCCCCATCCCCAAAGGTAAACCACTTGGTCTGGTGGAGGAGGTCCGGAGCAGGAGGGACGTCAAGGTCTTTACTGTAAGTAAAAATATCACTTCATTGCCTCACTAGTTTAAAAACATAAAGAAAATGAGCTATTTGGGTCAGTGTCTGAATTGTTAATTCCCCTAATAGTAACAGGGCAGTGTTTACACTGTATCCCCTCAGTGTTAGGAGGGCAGGAGGGTCGACTCTGCATTATCTCTCTCAGCCACAGCCGGATTAAATCTAAATCATGCGTGACTGATTCAACAACAAAGGGGTGTCTCAAATGTCAAAATAATTTCTAACGGGGGACTCAGTTACAGACATTGTCATGCAAAGTATTCACTGTACTGTGGCAGACATTGTGTTGGATCAAATCAGGTTATGAGACAGTAAAGAGATTTATACTGGACAGTAGTTGATAGAACAGTGTCTAATGGTGACATTTTTACCTCTTCAACTTTGTCTCATTGTTTTGTTAAACCATAAACTTTAATGATCTTACTTCATGTTTATTTATTTTTTTGTCCAAATAAAAATCTTATCAATCAGATTTGATGGAAAATACATTTTCAAGTCATTGTACATATTCTCAGTTGGATTTCGGTCTGGGCTTTGACTACACCATTTTTCCTTATGGGTAGGATTTGATCTAATCCGCACCAGTCTCAAGTCTTTTCTGCCCTCTGGCAGGTATTCCTCTAGGATTGCGTTGTATTTAGGTTTTCTCAAACTCCTACCAGCTCTGATCAGCTTCTCTGTTCCCGCCGAAGAACGGCATCCCCTCAGCATGATGCTTTCACCACCATGTTTCCCTGGGAATGGTGAAACAGGAAAATGTTGCAGCCTCTAACCGGTTTTCCTCCAGAATTGTTCTGCATTTAGCTCCATTTACTGTTCCCTACTTCTGTGTCCCTGCTGAAGGAAAGCATCCCCTCATCATGATGTTGCCACCACCATGTTTTGAAATGCAGCACAGCTGGATTTCTACTGAGTTTAAATTCCACACAGCTGGATTTTATTTATTAATTAGCTGTCATCTGGCACAAATTGGCTGCAATTGATTTGTTTTTTTTTTTGTTTTCAAATTGAAGATTTTTATTTGTAGAAAATGTTAAAAGCTTTCTCTCATTTCCTACCACATTGCTGGCTGCTTTGTGCTTGACAAACTCAAGGCAGAATGTTGTCTCATTTCCTTGATGGACATTTGTATAGTGTTTTTTTTCTCCTTTTGCTCAGACTAACTCTGTTTGTCATATTAATAGTTTTTTCCACTCTCGTTTGTTTTGTCTAGGTGTCGAAGGAGAACAGAAACGCTCTTCTGCAGGATATTTTATCAACCCTACAAGAGTGTTTAAAACACAGCAGCCAGAACCAGTGAAAGGACGTCTTCCTGCAGTTTGTGCTGACATCAGTTTCCTCGTGTGTCTGTGCATATACGTTCACACAAGCCGACTGTTAAGTAAGTCCGTTGGTGTTGTGACCTACTGTACTCTTCAGCATGATGAGAGGGTGGAAGAGTTGTTGTGCCACATACATGTGTTTAATGTAAAGAATCATTTCTTTTGTTTCTCTTCACCAAATGGATTTCATGCTCAATAATTGATTGTGAGATGGAACACGACTGGGAATGTATTCAGTTAGTTTTCTGTTTGTTCCTTCTATTCCCAACTTTTCCATGATCACAGCCGATGTTTTCTTTCAGTAAAGGAGCACACAAAGCGGTGACCCTGGTGATTCTATTAATTCTTCCCGACAGAAGCTCTGCCTTGTGTTGAGCTTTTGCTCACGGAGTATCAATCAATATTTAATTCTGCAACGATGCGCACTCTATTCACCCGCCATCACTAACGAATAGAAGCAAATATGCAGCACCTTGCAACAGTATTGATACTTGCACCACATTTCTACTTTTTCTCACATTATCAAATTTAGATCTACTGGACAGAATCAGAATCATCCCAGTATCAATGTGCGCTAAATCACATTCACAAAAGACTGCTTGCGTAAAATATTTGGAAAAATATTCTATGATGCATTAAAATCTTGCAAACTAGTGATATTTTAGTTTTGTTGAATTGTTTTCAACTCCCATTACTAATGCATTATTATTCTAACTATTTGATATCACACAACCGTGTTGGGCATTTATGTTTTGGACTAGCACAAGGTAGAGACTTAAAAGTGCTAGTTTTCTGTTTTTTTTGCCATTAAAAATCTGAAAAGTGTGGTGTGTATTTGTAGTCCAGCCAGACCAGTTTTCCTGTACCTGAAAAAATAAAATAAAAAACATACCACCACCATGTTTCAGTGTGGAGATTGTGTGTTCAGAGTGATGTGTAGTATTTTAGGTTAGGATATTATATCATAATCTAATCCTGCACTGGATTTCATTTGGTGACATCAGTAAAAAGGGGATGATTTTGAAACAGAAATGTATTTTTTCTCTATTTCACATCTTTTGTTAGTCTATCATTTAAGCTCCACTAAAAACAAACTACGAATAATGACAAAATTTTGAAAAGTGTAAGTGGTGTAAATACTTTTGCGGTGAGCTGAAAACATACACTTCTTTCAACAATCAGGATCTCTCTAGTATAAAATTATATACACAGTTTTTGCTCCTGCGAAGGTTTTCATCCTGATCATAAAACTCGATTGTTGTTTTCACATTCTTTGCTTACAAGTAAATAAGCTTAACTTCGGTTGTAGGGATTTTGTTTTGGCCCCATCCCCCGGGAAATGTGTTTCCATGTTCCATCAGATTACACCGCAGGATAAGTGGTAACAGTGAATTAAGGGTTTATTTCTTGTTTTATAAAGGATTTGTAGCAGAGCTAAGTGGAGGGTTTAAAACCACAGAGGAGAATTTGTTGTCAAACCTGCAGAAAAGGTTGCCTCTTAGTGACCCGTAATGTGTTGATCGTATCGACTCGCTGCGTGTGGAGCGCCGTTTCTGCGAGAGCTCCAAGCCTGACAGCTGTGCTGAAGCTTTAAATAGACAACACCCTCTGGCAAACATGTTTGTTTTATTTCTTTATTTCTTTATTGCAGCATTGAAATACCTCCAGGTCATTTCAAAGTGGTGGGAAAAAAAAAAAAAGGAAGGAATTTTTTTTTTTTTTTTTTTTGGGCTTGTTTTGCAGTGTGTAACTGATGTGACCTGTCAGGCTGGCTGCAGAAAGAGCTGCCAGCCGCGATCTGCGTCAGACGGGCTGCTGCGCAAGCATCTGCTGCTACGTGGCCTCGCACGACCAGCGCACAACTGGATCAGCTGCCACCAGTAGACTCTAAAGTTACATTTTTATTATTTGCTAACTAATGTGGAAGAACAACATCACAATTTAAGGCTAATCAGCCTGAAGTAGCCGAGCAGGAGAGCTGGCTCTGTGGATGGTAACCGCCGGCTCCCTGCAGCAGAGCACCAGATGGGTTGCATAACGCTGACAAAGACCTTGCCAGATCTACCAAATGGAGGATGTACACACATATGGATGCATCTGACGCTTTATGATGCAATTAGCATCCATACAGTCCATGTTGTCACTATACGTGCATATGATTTACTCGTCATCCCCAGGATGTGACACTTGATGTGCACCGAGCTCATCTGCAGCACCTGAACACCATCTGTTTAGCCGTTGAGGAATAAGAGAAATTGTTGCTGAATATAAAACATATACAGAAATACAAAGCGTGAATTATAGATCTGATACTAGAAACTAATTTTGGAATCATTCAACAACAAAAAAGCTTACAAAGCCTCTCTCAGGTTCTCCAACAGGGACGTTTCTGTTTTAATTTGGTCGAATGTTTTGGATCATGATCCATGTTTAAAATGTTCCTGTATCTCAAATATTTTCACAATATTCTGCACTCTAATGAGATTTCTGAGGATGTTGGACGAGAAACAGGCCCACAGCATCATACATCCTCTACTATGCTCTAGTAAATATTATGAGGTGCTTTTCCACAGATCCACTTTTTGCTTTAGGCCAAACCTACTTGGAGCATTTATTTCTGAAAAGTTGAAAATGGTTTGATTTAAAGTTCCTGTGTTGTCCATGACTGGACATGTTCATGTGACGATTGGACAGGGAAAGATGTTTTCATGGCATGTTTCTCAAATATCCAGTTGGAATGTAGATCATATATAATGGGTGTTATGGCAGCTTGGTAATGCGAAGGTGCAGTTGTTTGGTTTGGAAATGTTTTTATGCTTACCTTACCATCCATATTTGGTGCCAAAACAAACGTGAGTCCTCATCCAGCCTTGATTCTCACAATATTCGCTGTTTTAAACATTAATTATTGGTCTGAATGTAGAAATGGACAGGTTTGGGCAAGTAGCTACCCATTTCCCTGTAACCATTTCCTGATTTAGGAAGATCAACACACATCTGCCTTGCTTAAATTGCATGTTCTCTTGTCTTTCACATTTTGAAGAGTGACCAGGAGGAATCACTTGTGATCAGTCATCATAATCACATGTTTAGTGAAGTCCAGAATCATTCATTCCCTGGCAGGTTTAGGTTTAAAGTGATCTTTTTACCTTTTTTTCTTTTCTTTTCTTTTTTTTTTTTTTTTGATAAAACATAATTTTTTACTCCATTCTGTTTGTCTTATTTATCATAATTTCCTGTCTGAAACAAACTTCTGAGTTAAATGAAAATAAATCTAGATCTATATAAGCTGGGTGAAACAATTTAGCATTTAACTGTACAAATAAATATATTTTATTTTTCAGGATTTTCAGGTGGCATCAGTGAGTGTACTAAAAATTAATGTTTGTTATTGTGGCATTCCCCAGCTAAACGGTAAATAAATTAACTAAAGTTTAATATTTGATGTTTCAGAAATCTTTCCATGTGATGCAGAAAAACAACTGTATGTGATTACACTGCATCTAAATCAGAAAAATGTTTATTTTATCGTTACAAGCATTAAGTTTTTGCTTTCTGCAGCTGTAAAAACCTGCTTACTGTGAAGGAACTTGAAAATGTCAATGTGTCCTAAGCAAGAGTAGTTGATGTAGTCCATGGTAACTGATAAAGTCATGCAGACAATTGGTTAACTTCATATTCATATAAGTTAATCAATGGCCACATCACAACACAGATGTGTGCATTTATTCTGAATTTCTGGGCCAGATGTCTGAGCAGGACCCTGAACCCTTTATCCCTCCATCTCATGGAGGGTTCAAAAATGCAAGAAGCTTACCAACAATTCAGGACAAAAGGGATTTGGCTGTTTGGTGGGAGGGTGAGGTTTTGATGGGGGAGAGGGTGCTTAGATGTGGTGAGATCTCTCCTGTTATTGCTCTTTGTGGTACCAGCCCAGGAGGCACACTGACAGCTGCAGACAGGAAGGAGGGGGCGAGGGATGATGTATGGTCCAGGAAGCCCTCAGCTAAAAGGCCAAACACAGCTGATAAAAATCTGACATATTGTTACACAACAGCCTGCACAAGCCTTCCTAAAGCAGCACATAAAATTGACTTTATCCTGTGGAGAACATACGACATACACGGAGATGTGGAGGCAAAATAAACTACTTATCTTTTGTGATGCCAAATAATCTCGGTGCAGAAACCTGTGCATGGTGAGTTTCCGGAAATCAAGGTCATGTCAGAGTGTCAAGCTGGTTTCTGCATTCCCACAATTTCTGCCAGGCCCTCAGAGCAGCTGTGCATATGACAGCCAGGCACCGCGGGCACAGATTGAGTCTTAATTTAACTTCTTGTTAAAAAAAAAAAAAAAAACAAAACTAACAAAACAATTTCTGTTGGACTTTATTTATTAGTTTGCTGATCAATTGTTGGGACTGTTTTGGGGTGGCTACAAGGTAAAATTTCTGGAATAGCTTCATGTTCCTGCCATGTCTGTGCCAGGAAACCATGAAATTTTCTTTAAAAACCTCCAACAATAATAATATGAGAGTGATAATATATTCAGAATTAACTTATATGACCATAACCCCATCCAGGACTTTATAGGTCCAGGGTCAGGGAAAATGGAGCTAACATCTCCACAGACCACACACATCCTGGACACAAAATGTGTTTTCTGTTAGTATGGGGCTACAGCAAACAAAACTGACAACTAAATTAAAATTAAAAGCTAAAACCAAAACCTCATAGTCTCAGAGCTTTACAAGACCCAGTTTGTAGGGAAAATGATGCTTTAATAGTGATCAAGAACATGAACAGAATCCAGGCAGCACAGGTGAGCAATGAGACAAGGAAACACAGACACTGTTGGCACTGGGAGTTACACCAAACCAATGACATGAATGAAGGATCTGACAGGGAGCAGGGAACACAGGTGAGGTTAAATACACAGGAAGTAATCAGGGAACACGAGACACAGCTGGGATTAATCAAGGGCAAGACACACAGGGACTAAATTAGCCAAAAAACTACACAGGAACCTAAATCCTCACACAAAGTCAAATTCTTTGTTTTTGCACATAAACGCAGCAATTAAAGCTGATTCTGAATCTGATTCTGATAAGCAGAGGTGGGCAGAGTACCCAACATTTATACTCAAGTGATATCATACTTCAGTATATTCAAAGTAAAAAGTAATCATTCAAAAAACAAAAACTCCATTCTAAAGTATATAATTTCTGTTATATACTGGGTTTGTTACATGCACCTTCACATCTGTACACCACGACATGTAGATACTTAACGCAAACTATATATCCATATTGCAGATTGTAAACTAATGTTAAAAAAAAGTAAGACATTTAAATCCAAGTGTCTGAATGCCTCTCACAGTGAGGCACTTCTTGTTCAGAGTTATTAAATATAGCTTTATATGTGCACATATTTACAGGTGGATAGATAAAGTGAAATGGGATTCCAGGGCTGTGGAAATGAGGCCATTTGATCCACCATTTTACCTCCCGCCCAGCACAGACAGTTCTTAAACTCACTCTTACCGTTACGTCCCTTTCATGACCTCCCATAAGGCTGCTTGTGGCCTGCAGCTTTGGGTTTCAAAGCCTGCTAAACGACAGAACTGACCGTCTTGAAGCCTGAAAGTTGAAAGCTCAGAGATTTTCAATAAAACATAAATTTATTCTCTTTTATACAGTTAATTGTACTGTTTCACTCTGTATTTCAGCGAAGTTACTCAAGTAAGGAACAACTACGTTTCCGTCCCTGTGGGAATGTGTCATGTGTTGAGAGTCATGCATCCCTCCAAAGACAGTAGCACCATTTTCTTTCAACAGTCAGGAAGGGTGAGGGCCTGAGGACATCTTTCTCCTGTTACACTGTCCTGGTGGCTCCTTCTGATCTCCTGATCTCTTTGAAAGACACTGCCGACCCCTGTGAGCCACTTAGGTCTAAGACGCTTCACCCCACCTTTGGGAGGACATGTCAGGTGGTCAGTCTTTAAGAGATTGGACAGGGGAAAAAAGGCAGCAAAATGTCATGCAGTCATTTTTAGCAGTTGTCGAGTCCAGCGCATGTTTTGCTCTACATAACCCCCCACACTTAAAGGAAAAGCCTCCAGAGTGTGCTGACATGCAAGCATAGTGAGCTGTTTGCTGTGTCTGCAGGGGAGGGCTACAACCCCCCGCAGCTGCGACGGGAGCAGTAGGAGCTGTCAGCGAATCGCATAGAGGTCAGGGGGTGGAGAGGACACGAAGATCTGGGACACGGCGATCAATCGATTGGCTGGTGCTGCGTCCCTCTGGGCCCTTCCACGATACGGCTGTCGCTGCAAACATGACGGAGAGGGAAAAGCACACAGAAATGTCTTCAGTATGGCAGTCAGTGCATTCCAAAGGAATAGATGCCATATGTGAAGGCAGTGACTAATTGTATCAGTCACTTCCTGAATGTGAATGTGGATCATTGTACGCCCCTCACTCTACTGCACATGTGCCTTGTGTTTCATGTAGAGATATACAACTTTAATTGAAAAATACACCATCATCCCCTGCTTATGCATACTGTAGCGTACGGCTAAGCCTGGCTTCCACCAGTGTTTTGAAAAACTTGCATCATATAGACGCTGTTGATATGTAATTACATAAATTCATTGTGAATATATGTGGCAATGAAACCAATAATAACATAATTTGATCTTATTCTGGGCTACGCAGACATGCTGTTTGCTCTGATGGTTCAGTAACTTTAGCAAAAACAGCGACTGACATTATTTTGATTAATTCAGCCAGTAATTATTTGTCCAGTTAGTCCTTGAAACTGAAAGTTAAGTTATGAGTCCCTGTTTGATTCATTCTAATAACAATTGAGTACTAAGAAGCACTTATTCAGCATTGAATATTCATTGTCAAAATGGTCAATTTATCCTTTAACTTTCAGCTCTGGAAAAAATGAAGAGCCTTCTGCTCTGAACCCCAATGAAAATCTCCTGGTTGTTCCACCAAATATTGATTTCTGAACTTTTCCTGAGTTATAACATTAGTATTGTTGTTTCTAAATTAATATGAACTTGTTTTCTTCGCATTATTTGAGATCTGAAAGCACTGCATCTTTTTTGTTATTGTGACCATTTCTCATTTTCTGCAAATAAATATTAAAGACATGTTGTCAGTAGTTCATAGAATAAAAGAGCAATGTTCATTTTACTCAACCATAGACCTATTAAGAGTAAAATCAGAGAAACTGATCATTTTAAGTAATCTCTTACGGTTTTTTTGAAGTGGTATATTACAAAAACTAGATAAATAAGAGTGATATCTCAGTAAATATGCTCTATTCAGAACAGGAGCCCAAAAAGGACTTCAACAGGACTTCATTTCATCATGTTAAAACCAACATGAACCATTTTCAAAGCACATGGTAGCGCATACATGGTAACATAGAAAACAGTGTGAACACAACAAAGTAGCATTTATTGTTTTTTGGCTTCATTTTCTCCGTCACTAGATTATTCCCTTCCCCCCCAAAAAAAAATATCAGAAAAACGTGAGAGAAATTAACTGGAAAAATTGATCAGTACTGACGGTGTGTTTTGCACATTTTAACTGTGGGATGCTGCGTGACCTCACGCTGACAGGCAGTACCATGCAAGCCATCCGAAGCCTTTAGTAGATCTGTGATTGAGCTACTTTGCAGAAGTATGTGATAAGTGTTTCCAGGTGCACTTCTTAAACCCTCCCTGCTGGCTTACAAAGAATCATGTCATGCTTCTAATCCTCCTCATATAATATTCCAACATTTCTGCTGCTGTCAGAATCAGCACAACCACCAAAACACGGAAACTGCTTTCTCTGACAGTTTAGCTTCATTGCCCCAAAGCTGACCTCTCCGCTACGTTAAATCTTTTCACTTTCGTTGCAGATAAGTGACAAATATGGCTACATGTTCTGAAATTAAAGTAAAATATTTATGGCATTTGAGCTTTTACAGCGTTCTAACACTCTTTTAATTGTAGCTACACTTTAGCTGCTCTGAATTTTTGGATGTCAACAACAAACAGCACTGCTCACCAAACCAGTCAACAGCTTACGCCAGTCTCCTTCTACAGTTTTTTTTTCCAAAGTAAACATCAAAACTTTTGAGATGCCCAAATTAGTCATTTTTCTTCTCTACTGTAACTAATCCAAAGGAGACACTGAATATTTTGCAATGCTAAGCAGCATTAGTTTGCAAAGGCTTTATGAGTTGAATTCATTATGCAACCATGTCCACAGAGAGCGTCTGGTTCCTCAGCTTTAAATGAAGCGGCGATTATTTATGTTTAAATCACATCTCTGAATGGGGTCATGTTTTAATACGCAAAAAGATGGCTTGTGATGTGGAAATGTTCTTAGCTTTGCCGACCTTTAATCTCTCGTTTCATCTTACGGCTTTTCTTCTCAAAGTAGTCCAGACAGACATGACAAAAAAAAAAAGAAAGAAATTTTTGTACCACAAGTGTGTCAAAAATTAATCTTTAATCACAGCAAAAGCAAAACCTTGTTTTGAGTTTTATTAAGTATTTAGTCTTTGCCTCAGAAGGTGGAAAAAAGTAGTTAAATCACACGAGATCAAACAGTATCAAACTGTGAATTCATAATTAAGGAGCAGATAAAATGCAACGTAACTGAAGGCACTGAGAGCTTAACGTATTAATATTTAGGTTAACATAAAGGGGAACAGATAACCCAAAGCACAACAGGGAGAAAATGAAAAGAAATGTACAAGAGTGATGATCAAAAACAATCAAAACAGTTCCAGAAGTTTACATAAAACCATCATAAATGTGAAAGTCAATTTCAACCTTTAACATATAAACAACAAATTGATGCAGAAGTTTAATTTATTGAATATTTTCTCTGATCCACACAAGATCAAAACTATACATCTGGTTGAATTCAAAGCTTTTTTTGAAAATATAAAGAGGCTTTGGATATTCATGTCATGTATCCATGTCTATGTCACCCAAACTGTCAATCTCTGATTTATTATTTCTTTTATTATAATGTTCAAGACCAAACACAGGAAGATTGAATAAACAGTAAAAAAATGTTTGCAGGATGGAGATCGCCATTTTAGTTGAACCATCTCAAAAAGTTACAATTTGAGTCTTAAGTCGATTTTCGATTCTTTAAGATGACTCCAAACAGGCTTCAGTGTGGTGGATGTGCCTTGTGTTTCAATAAGTTTTGGTTGGTTACATGATTGTATTTCTGTTTGTAAAGCACTGTGAAATACCTTGTTGCTGAAATGTGCTAGACAAATAAAATTTAATTGATTGATCCTTTTTTTCAGAGACCATTTTTTTTAAATATTATAAAGAAAATGCAGCTTTGGAAGCTAAAATACGTTGGAGCAAAGCTCCGTCACATGCTACCTGTTGGTGTTTGAAAGACAGCCAATCAACGAGTGCCGTTCATTTTCCTTGGTGCTGATTGGCTATACCCCGAAGAGCGGAAGTAAGATAGACAATGGATGCTAGCTTCTGTAGTCATGCAAAAACAGTTTCCACAGATCATAATAAGCCATATAAAGGTACATTTGTGTTTCAACTATTAAAATAGGCATTTAGGAGCGTTTTTAGAGTGAGTATCAAGTGTTTGCAACTTTTAGCCTTTTGCCGGCAGTCCCTAGCTCCCACGAACATCAGGGTTTCGAGGACGGCTGTGGTTTCTCCGCAACTTGGTGAGCAACATTTATTGACATATTAGTGAGGGTGTATGTTTAATTTGGACAATGCAGTGGCTCAGAAATCAGCTCAAATTGCACTCTGAAATCCATTAAAGACCTAAAATAATGACATTAATGCCCATAATGACATTCGAATATTGCTAATGGTGTATGTATGTATTTTGGAGCTTGAAATGAATGAATTTGGTGACATTTTCTTTAATTTTCTATCCAGTAGGCAGCAGTACCGTTGGCAGTCCAGTAAACCCACTGCATGATGCTACCACCATACTATACCATACTTGATAATTTACTTTTTGTTGATTACACAAAAAATACAGAAAATGTTTAAACTTGTTAATCCAACTCTTGTTTTCTGAAATTACTGAAGTTGAAAGCTGTATTATCCTTCCATCTTGATATAAATCGTTTAAAGAAATCCTTCATTGTCCTGAATTAATATGACATTCATATCAGTGATGACTGTATGTACACTTCTGAGTTGAACTGTAAGTACACAGTGCACACTTTGCAGCGTGTTAGCAGTTGTGTTTTTATCCGACTTCAAAAGAGACGGATAAAAAAAGAGACTCATAAAACAGGTTATTTATAATGACTTTTAAGGCTTTGTAGTGATTTATCACAAACGCATCAAAAACATAACTAGGATAAGTGTTTTGCTCATAAATATGGTCAGTAGTAGTGTGTTTTTATTTAAATGTGCACTGCACGTTAGAAACTATCTGTAAAATCCAGCATCTATACGCTCAGGGCTCTTTTTTCCCAAAGAACTTTTTAAAGACAGATTTGTTGCGAGGTCGCGGGAGGCTCGAGTAGCTTTTCAGAGCAGAGTCCTTAAACACGTCTGGCTGCCATGAAGGTGAGGGCAGCACTGGAGGCTCCAGACCTCTGCTTATCGATGAGCTGTCTGCCGAACTGCCCCCGACCACCAGAGTCACACAGTAGTTGGATCCTTTTTCCACCCCTTCTCCTCCAGGAGAGTGTTGCATGGGTTTAATCTTCTGGTAGGTTGCTGAAAAATAACCAATATTCAGACTGAATGTGATAATGATAAAATTCAGGCTAATCGAAGCAATCTAACCTGACGTAAAAGAGTGGGAGCGGTGCTTGCTGCTGAGCCAGTTCTGGCTGCTGGTTGCAGGGGAGTGAGAGGAGGAAGGAGAAGTGTTGTCTACAGAAAGTCTGTGAGTCACTGTCTGCGTTAAGCTGCATTCATCACCATCATCATCATCATCATCATCATCTGTGGGGGTCAAATGAGAGCAGAAAAGCTGAGTAAGAAGAGATTTACATTTACTGTAAAAACAAACCCCCTTAGCAATCATGTGACACTACAGCTATTCAATGTGGAGTGCTTCAGCTCCACCTAGTGGCACCTGCTATACCTACAACATCCAGCATATTTATTTGGCTGGGGGTGAGTTCAGACACATGCAGTTCATGAATGTTATGCAGATGTCTCTTTTGGTAAACAGTTCTCCACTCTTACCACAGCAGCCTGGATCCAAGGATGAGGTCTTGGACTTCTCGTCCGCTCTTTGGCTCTGGAGCATGTGACTCTGCTCTCTGGTGAGAACTACAATTTCTTTGGTTTGATCGCTGCTCTGCTGTTTCAACCTTGGGAATGTGTGGGTGACTTTGTGCTGGGAATGGCAGAGTGTTTGATCCTGGCATCTAAAGCATAAGAGCGGGTAACAGTCAACATGCTGCACAGAATGTTGGCATTTTATACAAATTGTTTTGAACATTATCTTACAAAGAGATGGGAAAGGCTTGATCACCAGGAACATTTGTTGGTGAAGACATGAGCTCACTTTGACCTTTGACAGAAGAAAAGGTCACATCAGTTATTCACTATAAACACAACTATTAACTTAAAAAAACAGAATGTAGTACAACCCACATAGGATTTTTTTTTAGATTTTGTCATGCTCCAACCACAATTTGGGTGGATTATATTGAGATTTTATGTTACAGATTAACACTAAATAATGCATAATTGTGTAAGTGAAAGGAAAACAATAAATTAATTTCAAAACAACCTGTGAACAAAAGTGTGGTGGGCATTTGTATTCCAGAAAGAAAACTTGAGAGGGTGCAAAGGGTTTATGGTAGTGGCAGCAGGATAACGACCCTAAACATACAGCCAGAGCTTTATATCAAAGCATATTTATGTGCTACAATGGTCTAGTCAAAGTCCAGATCTAAATACTATGGAGAAACTGTGGCAAAATTTAAAAGCTAATGTTCACAGATGCCTTCCGTCAAATATGACTGAGTTTGAGCTGTTCTACAAAGAAGAACTGACAAAGATTTCAGTTTCAAGATGTGCAAAAATTGTAGAAACATACCCAAAAAAACAAGTGTTTACTAAAGTGACAGCAACAAAATCGAATAAAATAAAATGTGGGATCATCTTCTTTCCACTTTATTTGGTATTTTGTGTTGATCTATTACGTAAAATCACAATAAAATACATTAATGTGTGATCATGATGCAAAAAATATAAAAATATGCTTTTCAAAGCCTCAGTATTATATTTACCTGTGCTTGCTTGTATTTTCATGATCCACTTCTTCATCAAGAAGCGGGAGGTGGTATTAAACAAGTATTCAGACCCGTCACGGAGCCTGAAGACCAGAAACGATGGCGGTAAAGAAAAACTTGCAGCGCATACGTCTCACTATTTGCCTTTAAATCGGTGTAATTTGCAATGACAACTTGGCTGTTTGCCCAGGATTACCGTAGTCGGAAGCAGTTGGGTTTTTTGGTGTAGTCTGGGGCAGCCGAGCACTCAGCTCCCATGAGGTTCAGCGGTAGACCGCATGCAGAGCTCTGAAGCACAAACTCATTATTAGTCACCACATGCCAACTGCTTTACAGATATCATATCTGCTTTCTGCTTACGCGCAGTGTATCCTTTCTGTCCTGGAAGAAGCACAAGGTGTGTCTATATAGGACAGCGTGGTAGGAGTTCCAGCCTCTGGAGGCAGCCTGTGAAAATAAGATAAGACCACATGCTGCTGACTCTGGGCTTTACATCTGCTGACTATGTAGGCCTAAACATTTCTTACTTTCTTTCCTCCCAGCTGCAGCTTGTGCTTCCTCTCCAGAGTTCCCTCCATAGACTGATGCTCCGGTTTTCCACTCTACATGGGTTTGAATTAAAAACCACATTCATGCAAAAAGATAAACAACAAACAATATTTCTGCTCAGGTTTCAGTCTTACTAGGATGAAACAGCGCCCTCCTGTGGCTACTCGTTCTTGAGGCTTTGCTACGTCTTTAAGATTTTTCTGGCAGGCTTCGTTCAAACCCATATTGACTGAAAGGAGACTCATAGACTGGTTCTGTAAAAAAACAAAATAATGCACAGTCAGAACATTACTTAGGTTTGCTAAAGTTAAGAGACAGACTGGCACAGTACAGATGTGTAAATATATATATCTTTCATTGCAGTAATAAAATCTCCAGAGCCAAATCAACCTTTTCTCATGAACTAAATCTCATTTAAAAAACTGTAGAGAATCCAGGATGATCCAAATATTGTGCAGAATAATAGTCAAACATCTCTAGATACGCTGACCTTGTGAAATGTTATAGAAGATTAAGTTTTAAAACAACCGAAACATTCAAAACACTGATTTTCTTTAAATCAAAACTTAAAACACACCTGTTTAGAGTTGCCTTTGATTAATAAAAATTGGAATATTGATCAATATATTTAATGTATATTTTGATGGCAACATTTGACAAAATGTAATGTTTATTGCTTGCTTCATAATTGGTTACTATATTAACCAGTTGTGGTTAATATAGTAACCACAGGTTAGACATAACTTGTTAGGTTAACTTGTTAAAATGTGCTACACAAATAAACATTAACAGTAGACATATAAATAACTGTTTAAAATAATTATTGATTAATTCTGAATTATTTTCCCCTCTGAATAAATTGGCTCAAAGTAAAGGTTGAATTTTTCTAAATACTTCTGTGTGAGATTATTTTCAATAAAAGGTTATTTTATTTTAGGGCTTTTATAGGCACTCTAACTACAAGTTGAGAGCAAAGATAATACATTAATTATTTAGGAACCACTGTTGGAGTATTTATTGGTACTTTATTGAGTGACATGACCCAACATCAATGGCTTTAACTCATTTCTTGGGAATCTGTTAACATTTTCATTGAGGAAAATTAGACTTCAACATAAGCTGTTTTTAACCTCCGAGAACAAATTTGCTTCTAAAATAACTTTACAGCGTCGGAATGGTGTCTTAACCATACTTTAAGAAGCAAACTGACCTGTGAGTACGTGGTTAGCTCCTCTCCTTCCTTCATCTCCTTCTGTTCTCCCTCTTCCTCCTCTCTGTATTGGTAAACGTATCTCGGATTGTCGCCGACATCTGGAAGCTTCACCGGATCAGACGCCGTCTCGTTCAGCATCACTGCAGTCTTGCTGGCAGGTTCCCTGTTGGGAAACGCCGCCCAGGACCTCCGGTCCGCTGTGGCCAGAGGAGGGAGGTGATCTTTGGAGCTCTGCCATTTCTCATAACCCAGACAGTTCTGGATGTGGGGGGGCAGTTTGAACTCGGCTATGAGGAGGTTTGGTTCTGAGGCGGTGACCAGGTTTCTGTAGAGAACAGGTGGCTCTGTGACAGGAGGGGAGCTGGAAAGTGGATCTCCGGTTTGGTTCGGCTGGTACATAATGTCTGAGCAGATGCTCTGCCTGTAGTTGGTATTCTGTTTCCAGATGTCCTCCAGTTCTTCTTCTTCCTCCTCAAACTGCTGGTGGTCGACATGAACCGGCTCTGTGTTAATATTCACGGATTCTGGGGATGAACTTGAGAACGCGGCATAGTTTTCTCTTGTAGTCGGGTCTATACCTCCCACCTCAAGGGAAATAAGTTTCCCCACCACTCCTTTAGGCCGGGGCTGATCCGGACAGGGAGCATCAGTGCAAAGCTTGAAACTGCTGGAGGTGGAGATGCCAGAATCTACAGAGTCCTGTCGAACGCTGACGCTCATCGTTGACTTCAGATTCACTCGTACAAGAGAAGCTTGGTTTGATTTGAGCCGAGCACTGTTTTCATGCTCACACTGGGATTTTGTGCATTTATGGAACTGGTGTCCATTCAGGTCCCGGATGAGCGTATGGACACTGAGACACTCGTGTTTATGCGGGACTGAGCAGCAGTTATGGACTTGGTTCATGTAAATAGGCGGCTTTGAAGGCGGACTGATTTCATTTGTTGTAGATTTAGTATCTGACGAGATTTCGTCCTTCTCCTCTGATCCGGCACAAGGGTCTTCCAGGGAAGATGGTTGTAAACTCACCTCCTCATCAGGCAGATCTTTTGCTGCAACTATTAACTCCTGTGTTTCAGAAGAGCTAATTTCACTTCCTGTGATGGCTGCCAGGACGTGGGTCTGTCTGAAAGAGCTCAGAACTGTTTTTCTTTGAGAAAGAGGGTCAGAATATGTTGCATCTGCTTTTTTAGACTCTGGAGGGGCAATTGTGATGATTTCCTGAATGCTGGGGATGAGGGTCATGTCTTTTGGCAGATCGAAGCTCAACACTGAGCCCAAAGAGAGGACTCTGCAGTGGCTTCTCCCAGGAGCCTCTGATGGGGAAGTCGTTGGTCCGGATGATACAGCGTACGGAGTGATGCTGTTTTCTCCTGAACACTTTGAATCGATGTCTTTCAGAAGAGGGTTTTTCATGTAAGCCCCAGTGCCTGCAACATTTCTGTTCTTCTGTAAGCTCTTTTTCCTCTGACCTTCCTTCAGCGGCCATGTTTGAGTGTTATACGTGACCGTCTCAGAGTCATACCGCTGCATCCCACTGGTTTGCTCATCCACGTCCAATATTCTCTGTATTGTGTGTCTGCGCTCGTCTCGCTGCCTTTTCCTCTTCTTGCTCATCCGTTTGAGGCTGCAGAAGATGGAGCTGCTGCCGCTTCCCGTTGTGGGGCGGAAGCCGACGTTGGTTGTTTGTGGGTCAGTCACAGGAGAAGATTGTGAAGAGCAGGAAGAGGAAGCGGACGGCCATAAAGTAGGGGAGTCTGAGGCTGCAGAACGGTTCTTTAGGCGGGGAAGGGTGATACTCTCGTACACCGGGGCCACAGCCAGGGTGTTGTCCTTAACATGCAGGTAAGTACTTACCTGTGAAAAGACGGAACAAGATTAAATGCATGACGATGAGCGGATATTTACTGAATGTGTCCTTGCTATGTCTTGTAAAAGAAGAAAAGAAAAGAGAACTCTTTTTAGTAAAAAGAAAAAACTGAAAAATATGTCATGCTTTTATATTCAGACCCATTACCTTTAGATACCCCTCAATAAAATCTAGTGCAGTCAATAACGACCAAATGTCACAAAGCTAATAATGCATCTCTGCAGAAATTAAGCCCACAGCAGTTGGTTAGAGAACATTAGTGAACATATAACCATAAAAACAGCATGATAACCAAAGAAAGAGATGGGGATAAAGTTGTGGAGACATTTTACACACGGTTAGATTATGACACACTGTGTATTTAAAACAGTCCAGAGTAGAACATTACTTAGAGAAGCAGCTAAGAGGCCCATGGTAACATTCAACGCTCACTGTCAATAGCTGCATTTCCATTGGTCATATAATTATGCAGTTTGAGATTTTAAAAATAGATTTGCTTAATGGAAACACAGAGATTAAAAAAAAAGAACTCTTATTTTTCGATAAACGTTTTGGCACTACGGATGATGTGTTTTTGTTCTTTGGCTGTAACAAAATTGATTTATTTCACAAAACTGCAATGGAAACTCTTTGCTTCATGTGAGTCACATAATCAACAGCTGGATGTTGCCACTGAGACAAACCACAAAGAAGAAGACAACAGGAAGTAGTTGGAGGATGATTGTATGCCATATTTTTTTCAGTGACTTCAATTGCATTTCTTTTTTAATGGAAACACCACAATTGCAAAATTGTGTTTTTTTTTAGGACATCAGAGTATTGACATAGTTTTGCACACATTTGTAATGTAAACACAGCTATCTTTACAACTGTTGATCAAAGTGTTTCACATCTCACTAACAACTATAAACACGCAAATGGAATAAAGCTGTAATAAAATAAATAACAGACATTTAAATGATTTTATGGTTTACACAATGCAGACATGTGGAGGTAAAGTATTTCTTATTCCTGGGGACCATAGTGAATATTCAGTCATCTCTATGTTTCAACTTTGATTATTGAGGAGAATCTGCCTGGTTGATTGAACTAGACTATTTAAAACCAAATCTGCAGAAAGGAGGACACTTCTATCCTGGGCTCATTTTTGAAGAAGATGCTCCGGTCAGATGAGATCAAAGTGTAACATTGGCTGGAAGAAAACATGTTAGAGGCTGCAAAAAATAGTCTGAGATGCAGATTCATTTTCTAGCAGGATAAACACCCTGAGATCAAAGCACAGAACACATTCAAATTCAAAATCTGAATTACATCAAAAATCTGTGGTAAGATGGAAACAGTTTTTCACAGATGCTCTTCATTCACAACTCTCTTTTATCACATAATATCCCAATAAAATACACATAAGTTTGTGAGTGTAAAGATACAAAATGTAAGAGTAACTTTGCAAGGCTCTGTGTGGTTGACAAAACTTTGAGCGGCTCAAGCTTGATGTTCAGTGAAATAAAATATTTTGGAGAAACACTCATCAAAGAAAACTCTGGATTAACAAATATTTATGAAGCATACAAAAATGTATAAAAAGCACATGACAGAACATGAGTCCAACAGCAGACTCAGGATTTAATCAAAATCATATGTGTCTGCATATGTCGTCATACGCAGCTGTAATGCCCTGACCTTTCAACTCTGTGACTAATCTCTTGTAGCTGCATAAGCTCCAGACTATAAATCATGTAGTGCAGTCTGGGGCCTTTCTGAAAGGTTCAGCACCAGTTCTCTTGTCTCATGACGGCAGCTCCACCGGCATGTGGGACACACTCCTACTGGGAGCCATTTTGGAGCTGAGGATGAGGTCACTCGTTTCACACAATCACGGCAGAGCCGGGCGAGAGTCAGACCTGAGCAGGTTTACATCAGGCTCATCAAAGGCAAGAGAGAGTTTCTGTCAACAGTCGCAGCAGGGAGGAAACTGTGTGCGCTTTTCTTACTCATCGCTCACATCGTTTCTGTCATCACCACTTTTCAGCTTTTTATATCTAGCCTCATTTTACAAGTAAAAATCCCCCCAAAAACTTTTAATGACGAGAAAAAAAAAAGTTTGGTTATCTGCTGGGATTTCACCCATTGATTTGAGTTTCTAAGAGACGAGCTGAAAATACAACACAGGGAAACTTTACTACTTTTTTTTTCCAGATTAGGTTAGCTAACACCTGAATGAACTTGTCCGGCCTGCTAACAAACAGTTAATTTGATTCAGGTGTGTTGAAAGAAACGAGGCACCCAAAGGTAGCAGGAAAGTAGCTCTGAGAGATTGGACTTTTGAAGCCCTTCATTAGGTCTAGGACAGTTAAACACAAAGTTGATAGAAATTAATTTAATTACAAAACCCTAAAATATAGTTTTAGCTACAAGATGAGATGCTAGCTTGATTCAAATTAGCTTTAGCGGAAATGTGTTAATGAAAGTTAATTTCTGTGTGAATTAGAAGAGCTGAATGTTGGCTTCATCAGGGAGTCACATTTCTTTAATCAACTAGAATAATGCCCAAGCCAGTAATGTAGGCAGCAAAAAAGGCTGATATGTTTGAGATGTTTCTGCTTCAACACACCTTTATCAGCAGCAATTTTGTCAAAGATAAAACCAGAAATAAAGGATGGGAGTAAAACATCCTCCAGCAGCAAATTTGCTTGAAAATAGAGTTCAGAATTTTTGTAAGTTTCAGCTATTTAAGGCTTTTTAAGGTCTACATAAGACCACTGGGATTTAAACGTCAGACCTACACAAGTCTGTTAAATCTGCACATATTTAAGATCAACTAATGCCTAAATTTTATTTAAAACTCAGCAGAACCCTTGGAGGAGCAGCTTGCTGGTGAATGTTTTTGTCCAGCATGATTGAGCACCAGGTCACAAGGCAAATGGGATAAATAAATGTCCTAGAGATCAGATCATTGACTTTTTCAATCCTTTGAGATGCTGTGATTAATCTTCAGGAAGATAGTGAGGGAAAGAAAAGCTCTAATGAACCAAGAATGCATCGCACTCAAGCAGGATTTGGACCAGAAGCTGCGGGAAAGAGAAACAGGAGGAACGGCAGCAATATTCAAAAAGAAACGTCAACACTGGAATTATAGATGCTTTGCTTAATCTTGCTCTATTTCTCAATAAAAGCCTGCAAAACATATATGTTTATTATTCAAATACAGCATAAAGAGGAAAAATATAAAGACTCAAAACAGACTTTCATTTTCAAACAATGAATAAAGTTTACTTATTCAGGGTCTAAACATTTGCTGCACTTATTCATTTTAAAATCGATAAATTTTTTATTATTAATCTTGTCTTCGGTTTTATATTTGCCTTGCAGAGGAGCTAAAACCACTGGGTTGTTGAACATTTTGTATCTTCTAGCAGGTTAGGAAAAAAAGCATGCTACCCTCAGGAAACAGCTGCACACTGCATGCAGTCTCGGCACACTTGGAGACGGTGCATGCAATCCCAGTTCACACTGCGCAAATTACCTCATCTGCGCTCTGCCGATAAATCTTTTTCTTTCGCTTTAAACTACCGAAAGTATTTTCCAAAATCCCCTGGCAACGCCTCCAAAACTTTTTACAGGCAGAAGACTGAGGCACTGCGGGCTGAGGGAGAGAACGAGGGGAAAATAGAAAGTTGTGAATGCCAAAAGAGAAAGGAATGACCTGCAGTACAGAGAGGGAGATCCCATGCAGTGTTGTTGTAGAAAAGTGATCATCGAAGCCTGACAGCATCAAAACGTTCCTCTTTTCTTTGAACAGATCATGTATGTTGGGTGATGTTTTGTGTCGAGTGCTCCTCACCCTGTGAATAGGCTCGGAGGTCTCCTTCAACATCTCATCTGTCCCAGCAGGGAGGTCGAGCACCTGCACTTGGCTGTCCTCAGTGTTCCCAAAGCTAAGAATGAGGTTTACAGCGCCTCCAACAGGTGGGCTGCTGCTCTCCTTCACCAACGTAATGTTTGCTTTGGGAGAATCGCCTCGTGGGCCGATCCTGTTCATGATTTCATACCCATCTTCCGACATTTTCCCTTCGCTCTCTTCGTTACGTTCAGCTGCATTTGTCGTGTCCTCAGAGGCCCTGATGGCATGTGATTGTTGGAAGATTTCGGGGTCAGCAACCAAACTCTGTATGGGAAGACAAAGACGAGGGAAATTTTTACGCTGGTGCAAGAGAACCCAGTTTTAGGTCTTACAAAGAATTCCAGACTAAGTTTCCAGATTTCTCCATCGTTTATGTTAAAACAAATAAAAAAGTTCCCTATGAATCCAGATATTTCTACAATAAACAGCAACAATAAGAAAGAATATGGATAAACAAATATGACGTTTGAGATGTGAACTTGGAATGTCCTTCATGGGTTTCTAGGTTGCCATGTGAAGTGTTGACCTTTTTGATGCATCACATCTCAGACTGGTACTTGTTTAGTCTTGTTCTTTGTGTAATATTTGTTGGCGTGATGATTCAAAATAGGTCAAAGTTGGTCAGAGAGTCACTTCAGCCAGTAATACTGTTCTTAATCAGTTGATTTTAAAGTGCTGGCTGTCTCCAGTAAGGCAGACATGACATGTGAAAGGGGGCAACATTGCAGATCTTCATCAGGGTTCATTGCCATCAAAGTGTAAATGTGCTTGGTGAAGAGGAAGAGGCCCGACAATTTCAACTGCTTGTAGATGACATACTGGAGTGAAAAAAGTCATGAACACGCTTTTAATATAAATTGCAGAAGATGACAAAGTTTATATTCTGCATTCTGTCAGTTAACATAACCAAAATAGAGCAGCAGAAAAACCACGTTTAAAATAGCCAGTTCCAGAACCAATTCTTCTCAATGTGTTATTTTACCAGGGTTCTGTATGATTGGAAAAAAAACAAGGTACAATTTAACATTAAATATAAACTGCTAAAAATTTGTGATAAAATGCAAACAGGTGCAATCAGTCAATCCAAATGAGCAATGACTACGATAAATATAAGTCAATTTCACTTTTTTTATTGGCCACATGTCCTAGTAGAGCAGTGAAGCTTTAAGTAATTAACTTCTCTTAATCAAATATAAATGCTCAATTGCCCATATAGTTGCATTCATTCAAAGAGCATTGGGAGTTAGCAATGTTTGCAAGTTCTTGTGCTCAGAAACTGAGGTTTGGCAGCAGAGAAGCTAGCAAGCTAGCTAGCTACGTTAGCATTTATCCTCCATGTTGTGGCTTCATGCTCTATGCTTCAGGTCTTTGTATGTTTTCAATGGACACCAAAATAAACTTTGATGGCGTACCAAAGATTACAGGCATGTTCTTATTGAAGAGTCACCAGACTAGCTGAGTGAGCTAACTGAATGGGGATGTTCACAATGCGGTGTGCTCTGAAACAGAGATTTAACAGAGCAGCTAGCAAGCTAGCTAGTTAGCAACTCTTGCATTTAGAAAAGTGCTATAACACAGGTTTTGTTTTTCAAACAATACTCGACTAAACTTTTTGTCCAATTTCCTTTGTTTTGTGGTTAAACTATTACATGGAAGATCACCTTAATTTCAGCCTGGGTAAAGCTTAATCACACAAACATGACATGCAAACTGGTCATGTTTGACATATTTTCAAGTGAAATTTCAAGTTTTGTTTTACATTTTAAGTTGTTTGAGATGAAAAACAAACAAACAAAATGTTGTGAAATTTTCTCAGCTTGCATATTTTGTCTGCTAGTCTTTCACCAAAATTAAGATAACAAAATTTTCTAACTTAGCATTTTTTCCCCAACACTTCAAATATTTTTTTACTTTTATCTAACTGCAGGACAAATAGCTTAATTGCAGATCTACTGTATTCAGGGGATCTCAAACTCCAGTCTGAGGACAACTTTTAGATGCGCCTCTCCTTCAGCACATATGAATCTGATAATTAGATCATTAGGAAGACTCTGCAGAGCCTGACTGCATGCTGAGGTAATTCAGGCATTTGATGGAAGTGTGCTGGACCAGTTTGAAAGCTGGAGACAATCAGCCTACGAGGGTTGGGGCTTGACATCCCCCTATTCATGCCCTTATTGAGCCTGTTTGGGTTTTGTCATAAAAATGGAGGAGGTACTTTTGCTTTTATTTGGACAAACTCCCACCTAGCTGCTAATTTACCTCTTTAAATGAGTTCCACATTGTTGCCTCAGAGTAAATGTTATCATGTGAGGGTTCCTCTCTGTTCTGTTTGTGAAGCCACTGTTGTTTCTGAGCTCTCCAGTGAACTGAGATCCACCCAAGCATGCTCCTCAGTTCCTCCATTCGTTCCTTCACCTGCAACACATTTCCAACTCAGAATCATCAGCCACCTCATGCAGACTGTAGTGATTTGGTAGAGTCTATATCTGCTCACCATCTGTGTGAGATGGTGTTCTTTGTTTAAAAGAGTCTTTGCTTTGGCTGCCAGCTCGTCAAACTCGTTAAACTTTAGCTCGATTTGGATGTCCAGCTCTGCCGCCAGTGGCCGCTGTCCTTCTCTCCTGAGGTGCAGGGCAGTGTCTGAGAAAATGCGTGACCTAGTGTCTTCGGTCCATGAGCTGTTCAGAGGGATGCGTAAGAAGAGGAGGTGGTGTTAGGAGACTTGGAACAGTAAGAAACATGAGAATAAGCAGACTCTCCCTGATAGGAAACACATTCGTTGGCCTGTCACACCCAGGAAACCTGCTTTATCCCCAAATTCCCTGCTCCCCCTGAGGCAAGAGCTTGACAGAGAGAACATTCTGTTCTTAAGCAAATGTTCCCAAAAAAATGGATTACAAATTGTAGCAAAGACGGGGATGTTGACATCCTGCTTACATCATGGCGAGGTAGCTCCTGAAGAAGCCCTGGAGCTCCACAAACTCCTGCAGACGAGATCTGTTGTCCATCACGCTCTTCCCCAGTTTGCTCCAGGCCTGCAGTGTAGACTGGGTCTTCACCTCGAATGTGTATGCTTTCTCCGGACACAGGTCCTTCAGACGCAAAGCCTGGTTCTCCATCTTCTTTACATCCTCCTTCATGATTTCATAGTCACTCTGCAGAAAATCACCGAGAGGTTCTATCATCTCTCATCAATCCTCCAATCATTCAAACAACCTGGACTGATTGTTCCTCTGACTATGACCTCTTTGTCATAGCTCCATGCATATTATTCTCCTTGAGGCCCATATGTGAACCATATGGGCCTCCACGTTATAGGTTGCCGTCTTGACCACATTTTTACTCCATTTTTTGACGACGCTGTAATTAATAGTGTTCAGGGCTCTCTGGGAGCAACGCTTCATGAAGTTTCTCAGCTACAGCAAGCTTCACCAACGCTGAGTTCCTGCATGCCTGTCTGCTGATGCAACAGTTATTTCTGTTTGGGAGATTAGGTCATTTCTGCTCTTCAATCAAATCAAGTCCTGACAGCTGAATGCATGTGTGTTTGTTTTGCGCGTTTGATAAACACAACGTTGGCCAACAAATGAGTCACGCAAAACTCTACCATCCCCGTCTGAAACTCTGCTTACCCGACCAGATTTACCCCCCAAAACATACACACACACAACACACTTTTAGAGTTAACAGAACAATGACTCACTGGAGAACAAACATATAAATGTAGTGTTTTTATTAAATCTTTGCACGCTCCGTGTGTACGTGTGTGGCTGATAGGCAAAACTAAACATAGCACAAAGTGGTGCAAACAGGGCACAGTTTTGCTGTAGAGAAGAAAGCGAAGCTGATTTTTTCCAAAAATAATTCTGAGTTGTGTAATCAGTGATGAGTCATTTCTCTTTTCTGCATCTTCCTTTCTTACCTCCAGGTGGCCCAGTCTGTCCTGGAGCGGCCCGAAGCCGCAGCGGTCTGGCTCGCACTGCACGGCCATGTCTGTCTCCTTCTCCAGGATCTCCAGGCTCAGCTCCTTGCTGCTGCACAAACACTCCTCCACGCACACCGCAAGGCTGGCATGCTGGAGAGGCAAGAGGTCCTCATGAGATGGGACTGTCAGTAAGGCAGTGAACTTTAATGTGTTTTACAACCGGAGCCACGAAACGTAGCACATTTTTTCACACGCCAACCACAAACTTTGGTCTTTTCATTTATTGGGATTTTATTTGCTAACTCAGCAACAAAGTAGTGCATTATGCTGAAGGAGAAGGAAAATGATGCATAGTTTTCAAAATGTTATACCAAGACATTAAAAAAATCTATGGTGTAGATTATTCTTTTTATGGAGGTAACTTTTGCTGAAAGTTTGTTTTTTAGCATCTCTTAATTTTTCTATATTGGACAGAATAGAGAGGGTCTGAGGAAAGTAGTTTTCTAACATATCTGATTGGGTTTTGGGTGAAACTGAGCATTTAAATTACTCTAATTTGTGCGTTTCTATAACATAAAATCCTATATGCAAATTTTATAGTTTGCTAGTTTAACAAGACTGTAAAAGTTTAAATGGTATGAACACAAATACCTATAAAATTATGTCATGGCTTCTCCGTGAACATGACAGTTTTATACATGTGCCAAAAATAAAACAAATCCAACCAAAAGTCCTTATTCTAGGGCAGAGTGCTTAAAACAGCGGTTCTATTACAGATCATAGAATCTGAAAATGATTAAATGCCTATTAAGCTGTAACATTTGGATCTAATCAACATTATTTAAACCTCTTAAAGCATAAATGTTAAATGTAGCTCCTCAGTTTAAGCACCACTCCTCCTCGTCTAACCTTGCTGAGCAGTTCCCGGATGGCGTGATCGTGGCTTTGTGATCGACCTCTTTCCCTCACAGTGTCGTTCAGCATCTCCACGGCCTCCCGCAGCTCTTCCACAGGGTCGCCCATAGTTTCTATCTGATTGTCTCCAACACCGCTGCTTTGGAGCCCAAGTAACGTAGGGACTGAGGAAATGTCACTATGTCGAGGCTGTTAGACGCATGAAAAATTGAGATGTTTCATAACGTGAATATTACTCAAGATAGCGTGATAATGTTCGACGTGTAATACCTGATTGAGATTGTATTGTCCTCCGATGAGCTCCTGGCTCTCGTCCAGCTCCAAATGCTCCAGAAACTCAGTCAGCATGCGTGTGTCCTGCAGCTTTGAGCTCTGTAGGGTCAGGGCACTGAGCACACAGTGATACCTGTGCAACACAAATCGCACCAACATGGTTTCACCAACAAGCTGCTCCTACGCGCTCATCCACGCTCAGAAGAACCACATAAAAGACACAGAGATCAGCTCACAAGATGATTGTTTCAAGGCTCCAGCGCTGCTTATTTTATTAATATTATCATGTGAGCATATCCAGTACCTTACAGCACAAAGCTTACATGTGCTATGATGAAGGGATTTGCTTTTTCTAGAATAAATTAGCCTTAAATCTCTCTTTTTTTTCTTTTAGCATTAAATAATGACATCAGCCCAGGTGTTCCACAGCTGCTTAGTGTCTCTGCAGAACGCTTCACACTTTTCTTTTATTGCAGCAGCTTAGCATTGCATAGCTGTAAAACACAGAATAACACTTATACTATAATTATTGTAGGACAGTTTGACACTGTTGCTCTTAAGGTTATTACTAAAACTTTCTTTTCTATGTTTTCTTTCAGTTAACATCTTCCTCACTGCCATGGCGAGAAAATAAACCTTGGATGATGCCCAGTTTTTTTTTTCTTCTTCTTGTAGCCATTTGCTCATTTTTAAGAATTGATACACATTTGGCTTATTCAATGAGGGGCATGTTCTCTTGTTTTTATCATTTTTAACAGAGACCTCTGTATCACATTCTAAAATAAAAGTTACTAGATAGCTTGATCAATTAAAAAAATATATAAATTTAAAAAATGGTTCAGCTGCTTTTGTTTTGCAATGATTGTAGGGCCTTTCTAAATATTTTAGAGCAAGATTATCCCACTGCAATTAAAAAATAATAATTTGTTTTAAGGCTTTTGCACAGCTGGATGAGAGGTGCAGATAAGAATAATCCTGTATCTGCACCGTTGGTCTCCTGGGCTAAACAGGCGGTAATCTCTGCCCGATCCAACACTCCCACCCTGGAAACACCTAAACTGAGACATTTCCATGCTTTCATTTTCTTTGCTCAGGCTGGTGCACTTTTTTCCAGAGTCTGACCTTCTGTTTATAGACACAGGTACTTCCAGAAAGCCTGTCAACATCGTTAGGTTATACTGTGAACCTCAATGACAGGCTGTCCTTCAAACTACTGCCAAAGCGTAAGGCAACCCGTCACAAACTAAGTGGTTGACTCATAAGAACAAGCTGAAGTTATGGAGCAGGTCTTCCAACATGCTACTTGATACACAGTTAATGAGAACATGGAGAATTTTTTTTTGTTTTTTTTTTGCCAATCTGGATAAAGTTTCAGGTTATGAGATCTGTGGGTAGGTATATTTTCTTTTTTGGTCTATAGGGCAACATTATTTGTCTTGCGTTTAAACTGGGGAGTTTTATGAGTAAATCCTTCCATGTTGAATTACAAACATGGCAAACCCCAACCTGTGATGTCTTGGAAACACTGACATGCTGTATTTTCTGTGACTGGCAGAAACTGCCAGCATCATTCATCCCTGATGGGTTCAAATCCATAACATGAATCTTCCATGATGACAAACGCCGGGCAGCTCACCTCGACCCCTGTAAAACTTACTTTCTCTCCAACTCCTCCATGCGCACTGCCAATCCCCGTGTGTGGGGGTGACTGTGGCCGTGAAGGCGGTCCACCTCCTGCCTCAGAGCGCTGAGCTCCACGCCGCGAGCTGCCACCTCTTTCTCCAGCAGGCAGCTCTCCCTCTCGGCCCGGCTCATGGTTTCGGGGTCGCCGGCGATGGCGGACGCCTTCATGGAAAGCTCCACGGACTCCAGCCAGGCCTCCAGGCTGCCGAGGGCTTGGAGCACTTTCACAACCTTAGCCGAACAGAAGCAGAGGAAATGTTGAAAATGTGTGCAGAATAGCATTTGTCAAGATGGAGAGGCTTTCTTTCTTAAACATTTAAGAGATTTAGGTCAGAGTTGAAAGAAGAAGATCGCAACAGCATCAGTAATTATATGTTTTATAATAGCAGGCTTCTTATTTGAAGCAAAGCTCTAAATTAGATTTAACCCATAATCAAATTAAAGTATTTATATCTCTCTAACTATATTCCATTTTATTATGTTTCAGCCACAAACCTCAGTGTACATTATTGGGATTTTATGACAACACAAAGTACTGAATAATTGTAAAGAGATACAGAAAATATCATGGTTATAAAAAATGTACAAATGAAAATGTGAAAAGTATGCCATGCGTTTGTTTCAGTCCCCTTTAATTTCCTGCCCTTAAATAAAATCACAAATTACCGAGTAAAAAAAGTCCATTAGTGTGTAATTAAACCGTATCCAGGCAGCTGTCCTGTGAAAGCCGCAGAGGTTTAGTGAAGAAACAGAAACATGAAAACCAGAGCGGCAAAAACTCAAAATCTTACCAAGTATTTTCTATTTTCTAATGCAAACATCTTAGGATGTCTGAAATAAAGCAAAGCTAACTTGCATGTAACCTTTCATTAAATACAGAAAAAAATAAACAGAGCTTAATAGAAGGCAATACTTGAAGAAAACCTGCTAGAAGCTCTAACAGACTAAAGACTGGGGCCCAGAAACGTGTGACGCAACCCAGAAATACAATGGAAAGAATCAGAATGAAGCGTGTGTTCAAAATGGTCCAGTCAAAGTTCAGACTTAGATCCAATGGGGAATCCCTGTTTAAAGATGGTCTCCATTCAGCTCAAGGTATTTTGCAGAGAAGAACTGTTAAAAATTTCAGACAAGATTTGCATTATTGATAAATGCCACAAAGTGTTGGCTCAAGAGAATGGGGGCTGGATAGAGATGTATGCCACACTTTTCAGGTTTATTTTCTAAGTAAGTCAGAAACCTGTGTTTCAATTTATATACTTGTGCTGAATCCTATGAAAACATGCAAATTTGTGGTTGGAACCTCACAAAACCTGAAAAAAGTTCAAGCAGTAACTATAATTTTTCAGTGTACTTTATAAACGGTTGTAAATAGGAATGCGAGCAATTAATCGAATTCCGACTAATAGTTGATAAATGTTTATTAAAATAAAATTAGTTCCAATTGATTTGTTAATAATGTGTGCTTTGACCTTGCTTTATTGTTGTACTTTGGCTGCCATCCAGCAGAGGGCGCCGCTAATCATACTTAAACAGAGTCAGTTGAAGCAGGGATAAAGATGGCGGCCATACCAGAACGAGAAAGAGAAACGGTCCAAAAAAGAATCCGGTTAGGATGCAAAATGCTCTTTATGCGGTTCTGTTATAACATTAAAACACCCGACAAGCTCCTTGGGTTAGCAATATAACTTATAGCGTCATTTCAGCCGATCTGCATTATTCTTTTCAACTTTTATTTTTTTATTCAGCAGCCTAAAAGGTTCCTGTTTTGTTCTATTTTATAAATATGTCTCAGTTTAATAAATGTGAGAAACTATCAGTTGAAACAAAATAATGTTAAAATTTAAAAGAAGGTAAAAAAAAAAGTTCGCTCATCAATTAATTTAGTTGACTGATGATCTGAATAAATTTTAGACTAGCTCATTAATCTTGGGTCATAACTTGGATCCCTAGTTGTTATCATACCTCTCTGAATCAGCACCAAACGGTGGTAGAACCGATCCAGAGTAATCTGTCCTGATGGTAAATCTTCCTAGAACAGTATGACCTCAGAGAACAATCTGTTCAAGAATTATTAAAAAAAATGAATCTCACTCTGAAGCCCAGCTTCTCCGAGGCCTGCAGAAACACAGCATTCCTCTGGTGCCTCCTCCTCAGTTCTTCCCACAGGACTTCCAGCTGGCTGAGGAACTCCTCAATCCTCGCGCTGCCTGGGTGCTGTGCACGGACCAGCCCGTGACCCTCCTGAGGAAGGCGTTTTCAACACATGAGTGCAGGTGATAACTCAGAAACCTTCTCACACCAGATGTCAGAACGTCGACTAAAGATCTGCAAAGATTCTGCACGTTGCCATTCAGCAGCGGCTGCTCAGGCGTTAAAATGCCTCCGTTTACCCTTTTGACCACCTCTATCCTGGCTCTGTTGTTGAGGATTTCTTGTTCGAGGGCCTGTTGACACCTTCTGGCGGCCTCCAGACCCTCGGAGCTCGCTATCAAACACACCTGTGTTGCCACGGAAACGTTGTCTTTCAGCCAGGACAAAGTCTGAGGAGGAAAGCAGAGAGAAGAGGGTTGGATGGTGTCAAAAAAAAAAGACACGCACAACCTGTAACTTGGCTACCAAAAACAGAAAACAGTTACTATGATGTTTTTTTTTTTTTTTTTTTTGTCTTTTTCACTTTTATACCACTCTGGCTTAAAAACATGACTCTAATTTGCCCTTAGGTGTGAGTTGTGTGGCTCTGTGATGGACTAGTGACCTTTCCACAGTGTACCTTGTCTCTTGCCCAGTGACGGCTGGAAATAGTCATCAGCAAGGACAAATATATAGACGACTGGATGACTGTCCTGCAAACATTACAGAGAAATAAAGCTTCCTACTGATAGGTTTAGTGCTGGAAATGACTAACATGGAGCTCTGCATTGGCTACTTCAATCACGAGACACTGGGGATTGGCTTTCTTTATTGTTTGTGTTTGAAAAGTATTGCCTCTTACGTTTCTTTGTCTTTATTGTCATCTGATTCTGGCAATTTAGATTTATTCCTAAAAGGAAGTTTTTTTACTTCTTGTTTTCTTCTTCCTGTGAATTTTAGCTTGTTTTGTATCCGTGTACGTCTTTCCCTTGGTTTGTCACTCCTCTGTGTCTTGCTCAGTTCTCTTTGTTTACAGTTTTCTTTTCTTTTCTTTTTCTTGTTTTGCTGATCTGAATCCCCCTGTTATTCTCCACTGCATGTCCCTCTCTCCCTGTGATTCAACTTTGTCATTAAGAAATCTGAACACTTTTATGACCGTCTCGCTCTACATTTGGGTTTTTACAAACCAGATTATGACATGTATTAGAATTTATTTTAACGTGCTTTTACTGTATTAAAAGTATCAATGACTTTAATCCAATCTATTTATCTGGTCTGTTTCAGATATTCTGAGAAAGGCCATCTGTTGGTTCTTAAAAGTACGATTTATAGTGAGGAGTCATTCTTTTATTACAACTTTCTTATTTAAAGTTGTCTTATTTTCTTATGATCATCTTGGTGTCTTAAAAGTTTAATCTTGTTTTCAGCATTAATTTGATTTCATAGTAAATTAATTATCTTTCTAGCATTATTTATTTGGCTTATGGTGAAAAGTTGGTGTTTCTTTGCTGCTTATGTTTGTCTCTGGTGTTTCTTAGTTCTACATTTTTTGTGGCATTTCATTCTAGCTGTCCGATAATCATGTTTCGCTGTAACTGGTTGTCAACCAATCAATTTGAATATATTTCACATTTCCAGTGAGCAAAATAAATATTAGCTGTGGCAAGAATCTAAGATTAGAGCACTTTCTAAATCAACAGTCTCATTTTATGCATGCATGACAACTAATCAAAAAACTGTGCAATCAGCTCTGATGCGTAGAAGCAGTAATTATATAGTGTTGGGATTTGTATGAAGGCAGTTGCAGAAATAAATTTTTAGCTGCATCTGAGAGAAATCTGATCACCTTGTCTGCAGACAAAGTGAACTTCTGGAGCTGCAGGTGAAGCTGTGGGTGGCCCCGGTGGCCGGAGGGAAGCCTGGGCTCCTCTCTCGGCTTTCTGCTGCAAAGAAAACACAGATGTGTGACTCCACTTATGGTTAACTTCACATAAAGACATTTCCTTGTGTCATCAAGAGAGAAGTCAAGCACAACAGTCACCTTAGTTCATGTCTGCTGACGGCTTCGTTTACGCCGAGTGAGTCATTTCCCTCTGGTGAAGAGCTGTGGTTCACTGATTGTTGCTCGTCTTGCTGGCTGCTCCGAGTTTGACTGTGGTCGTCAACGATACTCTGTGGACAAAAGAGTCAAACTTTCTGTTGCCAGAAAATCTCAAAGAGCAAAACCTGATTAAAAAAATTCATGAAACAAAAATAATTTACATCTCTGCCAGTCTGGAAAGTTTTATAAAACCATTTCCAGGGCTTTGGGCCCAAAGGGAGAGTCATTATCCTCTTAGGTAGGAATCATAGAACAATGACGAAGCTTTTCCTATTGCGTAAGGAACACGACTCATTTATCTAAAACATCCTGATGACCCTCGACTTTTACAATGACGTTCTGTGGACTGATGAGACAAAAGTGAAACTTTTTGGAAAGTGTTTGTCCAGTTACATCTAGTATAAGACTAAATATATTTTAGAAGAACATTTAAGTGCCAGAGCAATAAAAACTGCTCTCTACAACAAATTCCTGAGGGAGAATGTTTGGGCAAACACACTTGAGAAGTCCATCTTTGAATGTTTAAAAAAGTTTTGAAGTGACATAGTCAAAGTCTGGTTCCAAAAATCTAGATGCTGATGCCCCCAAATCCTCAAGTATAGCTGAATTAACACAATTCTGCAAACAAGAATGGATCAAATTTTCTCCACTGAGATGCAAAAACTTACTTCCAGTTAAAACAAACACATCCATATAGTTGTTGACCAGTTGTTTGGATAGATATTCCCCTTTCATTAATTAGGTCACAACATGTAAACAACATTTTGTGTTTACTGGGGTTATTTTTATCTGAACAGTTTACCTGGAACATTAAGAGTGATTAAAACATGAAAAACAAAGGGGGAAATTACTTTTCCACGGCTGCTAGCAGGAATATTATATTCTCTTTCAGTTTCAGAGAAGTGTTTCTGATTGCTAAAGTAAATTTCATAACGTTGCTGAAGGCTGTGCAGGAAAACAAATCTCTCAAACAGTACATTAAGAAGTAATTGTTGCTCTATTGATCTTTATTAGCTTCCCTCTCTATCCTGTGCAGGGCTCCCCTGTTTGCCATTTTTGAATGAAATTATATTATGAATGAAACCAAATTAGCAAACATGCGCTGTGATGATGTAAAAGAGACACTGCAGATGAAACAGATTGTGTTCATCTTGTGAAACACGCAGCTGTGTTTATTCAGCATTAAGCGATTTCCATAACCGGTCACTGTTACAGCTGTGCAGCCGAGTTTTGAACAAGGTCAGTGCCGTGGTTACCGCCTCTACATGCAGGAAGACATCACCAGCCACTGAACCACTTTTACAGCCATCTCTGTGTGCTTAGGTTGACCAGGGATCTCCACTGGACTTTTTAATGAGACCTCCATGTTTCTCTAGCTCAGAGCGCACTTATTGTTGGAGCAGAAGAAAACCTAAAACTGACAATCTAAAATTTTTTACTAAGTGCTCTGGGAGCAATTTTGACTTATACAAACATGCTTCTTTTCACTTCTAGTCAGTTCTGTTGAAACAAGCTGTTTTGGTAGGATGTGGTTTATTACTTTGGAGCTAATTCCTAATTTTGAACCAAGAACCTTATTTCTGCGAGTGACGGCAATAAGAACCAATCCATCAAACTGCCTCTTATCGTCTTTTAAATTATTTGCACATTCACCATTGGCTATCTTTTTTAAATATATATTTTTTATGGCTAATATTGATTACTGATGGATATACATAAAGTAAAATGCACTTCTAATTCTAGAATGATTTTTATTTGATTGGGAGGTTTGGGCCTGAGCGTATTTTTAAATTCTTGCATGAACAATATGGTTTTAAATTAACTAAATTATTTTAAAATGCATTGCAGATTTTTATTTTTCACATGAGCTCCAATGTTATCAAATAAAATAGACAAATCATTTTTGAAATACATTTCACAGTCATTTTATTGGCCACATCACGTTTCCTCGATTTCAAGATGCAAATGACTTATTGTATGAGACCTAAACTGTAACTATTTTGATCTAAATATCCTTTTCAGAATATATTGATCATTTAATCTCATAAAACCAAACAAATTGAGACTTAAATTTATGATTTGTTCCCGTCTAATGCACTTTCAGTGAACATAGTTGGTCGTCATCATTGCCTTTTTTTACAATCTGTTCTAAAAACAACCATTTCAAAAAACAATTAATGACTTTGTCTTATTATTTATCTGTTATATTTTTCATCATGTTCACAGATTTATATTAGTAAACTGTCTTTGGCTTGTAATTTAAATCTTTTTTATATATGTATATATATTTGAAGGCAAGGCTTTTGAGTAATGTGGAATTTAAAAATATATTTTTTCAATCAATCAAAGCTAACTATGCTGTAATGTATAAATATGAAATGTATTAAATATTCAATTGTAATATATATATATATATATATATATAT
Source organism: Poecilia formosa (assembly GCF_000485575.1). Classification (NCBI taxonomy): domain Eukaryota; kingdom Metazoa; phylum Chordata; class Actinopteri; order Cyprinodontiformes; family Poeciliidae; genus Poecilia; species Poecilia formosa. Next base: position 1,840,288 of record NW_006799981.1, on the reverse strand, counting down.
AAATAACTACAGGATGTAATCAGGCCATTTATTTGCAGAGAACTAACAAATTATTACATTTATTTGATATTAACTATCAGTTTCTCAAAGCAACATGGTTGCTTCTCTCTTTCCTTGTTCGTAGTGGCTTTTGCTCAAAAACAAGTTATTATATCATTGTGGTATTAATACTGATATGCAACAGTAAACCTAATCATGTCTCATTATAGCTCACCATTTCCTCTCTCTGTAAGGTTTCTTATCTGTATTCTGCTGATCCTTTCCACCTCGGAGTGTCTAACCGTCCTGCGCTCCGAGGTGATGTCAGCCAAGAACTATCATTTTGCGCCGAGCCCATCTGGTCTGCAGCCGCAGCATCTGGCCGCAATTAGTCGGAGAAACAGACGATAGCCATGTTTACCTCCAGAAACAAGAGGCCGTAACTACCGCTAACACAAAGACAAAGATGTATGGACTACTGAGTGAGGCATGTTCTCATAGGTACAGAGACGATAAGACTGGGGCAGTTTACCATTCATCTTTCAAGAGAGACCAATCTATGTGAAAAACATCACGGATATTTGGGCTGAACAGTGAGAGAAAGTCATGCGATGACAATGTCAGTCATGATAAATCCACATTTCCCTCCGTCCTCTTTATCTCTGTCACCTTTGGCATCTTAAAATCCACCATCTGTGTGAGGTGTGGGCATCTGTAGCGCCATCCAGCAGGCTGCATCTTTTGTTGGCACTTGAAGTGTGAATTCCTCACACTTGGATTATAAACAACCAAGAAATATCACATTCCAAGCAGTTCCTCTGAGATACTGATGACTGCACACACTGATACTAGGCTAACAATAAACTGTAACGTCACATAGAATACCTGAAAAGTAGGGATGGGCGATATGGACTTAAAGTTGTGTCCCAATATTTTATGATACTATCGTGATATAGATAAAAGTGATAAGAGGAAATATTTCTTATTTTTTATGTAACTGAACAGCTGTGACTGAATGGTGCAGCAATTAGCCTCACAAACACAAAAGATACCCATTTATAATATGCTTCTTTAAGACTCCAGTCACATAAAGAAGTCTGGTTTGTGTTACTTAAATGCACACTGTAGCTAGATTTAATAATATTTTAAAATTTACTGGTACTTATTGATAAGAAGATATAGAAAAATAGCGAAAATAACAATCCTAAAAATACAGACAGTTTAAAGGATTTTCAAATATTTATTGGAATTTATCATGACATATCAAAATCTAATAAGAAATGTATCTCGATAAATGAGAAACGATACGATAAATGCCCAACCCTACTAAAAAGCATAAATAGGGATGGATGGATGGATGGATGGATGGATGGATGGATGGATGGACGGACAAGAAAAGACAGAGAAACAGATAGAATTATGGGTAGATGTATCCAATTTAAAAAAAAAATGTGATGGAGAATAGAGTCTGTAAACAAACATCTTTCCATACTTATCCAGATCTGTACTCGCATAACCCCAACACACATTTCATATTTTTCCTGTCTGCACAGTGGAACCCTGCTATATAGGAACATGTTTCATGGATGATAAATAAATAAAATAAAATCATATAATTCAAAAACTTCTGCACCTGCACCTGTTTACAGTGATGGCGTTGGATTTTGACAACACAGGGCTTTATTAAGAATGGTTTTTTACAATCTCTTCCATAAATAGGAACACAGATAATGCATCCCAGCAGATCCCATCTCCCAGTTAAGGGAAGACTGGAGCCGGACCAGTCGGACCAGTACATGCCCAAACTGAAATCAACAATTCTTCCACCTTCTATTAGATATTTTCTCTCATGACAAAATGAAACGAACATCTGCCAAACTTTAGAAGCGCACTTCTGGTTAGCTTTGTCCAAAGGGTCTCTTTCCTTTTCTTCTAAGTAGCTCAAATCGTGAACGTAAAAGACTAAAAATACACATAATTACTGGTTTTTGACATACCACGTCGTTTTCCGATGCTTATTTTTTCAAAAGAAGCCAAGAGTATTTCCTTGTAGGTTTATCAGCAGCTCTTGGGTTACTGTAGGAGCATGCACATGTTCAATAAAGCTTTGAGAAACCTCATGCTCAAAAAGCAACCCAGCAGTGAATCCCAGACATTTTATTCATATGGCATAAATAAATGACTGTATTTATGACATAATGGATATACAGTCGACTTTAAATAGGATTTGGAGCTCAATAGAAAGACCCATTTACCCTGGCACTCTGTTTGACTGTACAGAACTTTATATTTTCAGTGGAAACTTAAAGAAATCCTGTGCCAGGATAAACAACATCCTAAAAGCTCTTCCTATGACTTTCACAGGGCAGCAGCATCAGAGACAACCCCAGACTTGGATTTTATTTGTCAGATTAAGGATAAGGCTAGCAGAAACCAAGTAAAATTATATGGTGCTCTCCAACATGCAGGAGTTTCAGAGCCAGAAGAGGAATCTGTTCTGACTGTATGTGACGAAGGGATGGCTCTAAACTGGAACATCACAAGGTGCTTTTAAGTGCAATTAAGCTGCTGGAAGGGATGGAAAACCAGCAGCGTGTTTGTTGCCAAAACCAGAAGTTGCAGCCTGGCTCATTTGTCGGACTTTATTTTGGAAAAACCTTGACTAAGCTGCAAATCCGGCATTTTCCAAACAAAAAGACAAAGTGAGTCATTTACTGCAGCCACAGATCTTATCTCCCGCCACTACTCACTCTGCTGCCTTTCAGACGGTTCTGCTCCTCCTTCACCTCTTTTCCCATGATCCCATGTGTCTCAGATCCCATGATGCATTGGGCTTCTCGCGCTGGAGTCAGGAGGTCAGCGTCTTCCCTGGTGAAAGTGGAGCCGGAGAGGGAGTCTGTCGTCCTGTCGCTCCTGCAGGCGGAGCAGGAGGTTACTTTGGCGCTGACAGCTGGACCTCAGAGACCAGCGCTGAACTCCAGTTAAGGCTATGAGGTTTTCTACCACTGTTTGTTTTATTCCACTTAAATAGTTAAAACTAGAGCTGATAGAACAGCTGAAATGATGTAGAGTTGGGAGCAAAAGATAGGCTACTCTCATGGGAGGCTGGGTCTGAGAAATGTTTGGATGTCAGGAATCTGGACACGTCTGCTTTTTTACATGAGAAGTAACTTGTTATTTTCCTTTCCTTCACTTTGTTTCTTTTACACTCATTTGCTCCTTTTCTTCACATTTGTCACATTTTATTTCCTTTGTTCACATTCCTTTGGATTGGTTCCCTTTCTTGTCAGTAGCTGTTTCCATTGGCCATACAATTGAGCAATTTGACGTTTTAAAAATAAATTCGCTTAATGGAAATACGACAGTTTCGACAGTAAAAGGTTTTGGCACAAGGTGGATTTTTTTGGAAGTATCGACATTGGTTTATTTTGCAAAAACTGTTTTTCACATCACATGAGTCACATGATCAACAACTTGATGTTGCCACTGGCACAAACCACAAAGAAGACGACGACAGGAAGTAGTTGGAAGATCGTGTTTTTAAAGGCTTATTGCATGAACAAATTTATTCACGTGTGATTTGAATTGTGTTTCTTGAAACATTGCAATTGCAAACTTGTGGGGGGGGTATATTAGCGGAATAACATTAAAGTTTTGTGCACATTTGCAATGAAGGCTCAGCTAGTTGCTTCTGTTTTTCACTTTAGTTTCCTTTTATTTCTTTTGATTTTGCTTTTTTCTTTTCCTTCTCTTGACTTGCACGTCCTTTCCCTCCATAAGCAATCCCAATCAATCACTGTGTCCATTTTGTCAATGTAACGTTTTTTGTTCCAGAATAAAATAACACTTCTTGCAATGTTTCCTTCTGCTATAAACAACAGATTAATTTATCTAACGCTAAGACAAACTGCTACTACTTCTAAAGAATATTAGCTTATTGTACATGCAGCGCCACTGTAACAAAATCCAGCTGACATTGCTGAAAAACAAAACAAAGAGAGTCATTATTACTTGTTGGAGATTTTTTTTTTTTTCTGATAGCGTAAAACTCCCAGTGATGTAACAGTCTGGATACAAACTGTACGCTATTAAACAAACAAATAATGACTCCATAAAGTTACAAAATATTCTTGTTAATGTTTTTTTTCATCTCAGATTCAGCAAATTGACCGACTGAGATGATGTCACTGTTTTAATGGTGAGAACAAAGCAAATCAGTGCAGCAGAGTTGACGTAATGCGTCTTTCACGTAGATCCATCTTCCAGATCATTACAGACGTTTGCAGCTTTTCACCCCAACGTGTAGAACACACTTCATCCTCACCGGTGACGTACCTTAGATCCCTCTGGAGGAGCGCCCAGCAGTCTTTCACTTCGGCCTGCTTCTTTGTGACGCCGGCAGCCAGGCCGGGGTGCAGTTTGGGCAGCTGAGACACGCTCACATCCAGCATCTACCGAACACAGGCCTGCAGTTAGGCGGAGACGGCTTCTGGAGCAGCATGCAGGATGGGGAAAAAACTCTGTTCTTACCATGATTTGACCGGCAATGTCGCGGATTTCTCTGTCGCCAAAGGTGTCCAGGTCTTTGGATGCAGGCATGCTTCTCCTCTGTTGGGAAAATATGTTACAGTTATCATCAGTGGATTATTATTTTATTACTTATCTTGTATTTTGCTTTTAAACTTGTTGCATTTATTGATGGCATTATTTCTGCTTTGTCTTATATTTCTTGTTTATTGACCTCATATTTCCAGACCTTTGTATGATTTCAGAATAATGTGACACATTGACGGTTGGTGTGAAAAATACACATTGCAGTATTTATATCATGTAGAAAGACTAAACTCATAAGTTTATTTCTTGTTGGAAATGGAAACTCGGAGTTTCTAGGTGGTTTTTCCGGGTTGCAAAAATTAATCAATCAGGTTTTATTTGCATAGCGCCTTTTAGCAATAAGGCATTTCAAAGTGCTTTACATCATAAAAACGCAAAAATACAAAGTCATAAAACACACAGTCAACAACATGACATTTTACCATTATTACACATCAGATTATTGATTAATGATTCATGACTACGTTTCAAAAGCAACTTTAAACTGCTGGGTTTGTAGTCAGATATAAAGGAATTCAATGTTTCAACTGTTTTCTGGAAGTTTGTTTCAGATTTGTGGTGCATAGAAGCTGAATGCTGCTTCTCTATGTTTGCTTCTGGTTCTGGGGATGCAGAGCTAGAAGACCTGAGAGGTCTGGAAGGTTGATACAACAACAGCAGATCTTTAATGTATTGTGGTGCGAAGCATTTCAGTGATTTATAAACTAACAACAGTATTTTAAGTGTATTCTCTGAGCTACAGGGAGCCAGTGCAGGGACTTTAGAACTCGTGTTATGTGCTCTATCTTCCTGGTTTTAGTCAGAACGACAGCAGCAGCGTTCTGGACTAGCTGCAGCTGTCTGATTTTTGTAGGCAGACCTGCGAAGGCACTGTAGCAGTAATCGATGCGACTACAGATAAACGCATGTATGAGTTTCTCTAGATCTCGCTGAGACTTTGGTCCTCTAATCTAAAATATCCCCATTAGATGTGTGCAAAGCGCGCAGACGTGTATATAAGCAAGATAATTTCCTTTGTTAGTTAGAAGTTCGATAAACTGCTCTAGTACTTCTCCTCGATCAAGTAAAAATCCTTGAAACGAACATTTGTATCTGCCTCTGTTTTGATTCTGCCTTAATGCCAATTTTTGAAACATCTAAAACAGAGAGTTAATAAGAAGCTCTCAGAACATAATTATGATTTAGTATTGGGCTTTCTGTCACTTTACCATGTTGTTTATAGCATCCAGAGTATTATCAGCCTGCTGGTAAAAAGACGATATCTCCAGTGCGACCTGAAGGTTCTCGTGGTAGTTTTTCAGGTACGACTGGACCTTCAGCCACCTGCATGAAGAACATTACGCCTTGTGGTTTCAGCCTGGAGATGTTACATGAAGCATTTACGTTTCGCGTAAAGCACAGAGCATACATTTTATTGATGTGTTTCTTCCTGATGGTGATGTTTTTGCCATCTGCCTTCCCCAGTTTCTCCAGCTTCAAGGCCAAGTTGTTGATCTCCTCATGCAGGTTTCTGTGGAGCTGCTCATCCTGTCGCAAAAAGAGCAGAGACTTTAGTTTCCCTTCCTGAATGTCCTGAAGGTCTGTTTACAATCAGACAGGGGACACTGATAAATAAGGCTGTTACCATCTGGGAATGCATTGTTTAACTGGTACAAAGCTTTTGTCAGTGTAAGTTATGCATTGTTTTAAATCCATTTTTACAAGGCTGACCTGTTTGAGATCAAGAATTCTCCTGGTGAGCTGCATTTTGTCAACATTTTCCCCCAGGACACTCACCAGAGACTGCTCCTCTTCCTTCTGTCACACAGAAAGTTACTGTTTATAGAAGTGGTTTTTGCAAGAAACCCAACAATCATTTATTTTCAGACGCACAGTGGCAAAAAAAAAAAAAAAAAAACATTACTTATGCAACAAGGAAGATATAAAACAGAGTTCTGGTCAGATCTTCGCATTCGGTCATCCCACAGGCATGGATGTTACATTAGCTTCAAGGAAGGGGCTCCAAAGTGCAGCGTGGAGTTCATTAGAGGCCACTGGAGGGATTTTGTTCAAATTTGAAACCACAGTTCTTTGCAAACGGACACTTTTTCAAAAATATTTTAAGGCGGTACTTTTACTGACGCATTAAGATCTTCTTAGTTGTTTTCTCTTTAAGCTTCATAGGACCAAAAATATACCAGATCTTTACACAGAAACAGACTTGAGCACTAAATATATCAAATGTTTTCAAAGAAAGAGACACCGACAACTTCTTGCCCAAGACAATGGAGAACAGACCCTTCTTTTGATTGAGTAAATGTGAGAAACGGTTTTTATAATCAGACGATTGTTTAGTTTTATTAAAATGTTCATTGTTGAGCAGGCAAAGATGGGACATATTTTAAACTCTCTCCCCCCAAAATTTATTTTATTTTTGTGGTTCATCTGTATTTTCAACTTGAAAATTTGGTGAAATGTTGTTGATCTCTAAAAAGAACATGTGGGCTCAAAATCACTGAGGTTGAATTATTACTTTTTCTTGAAAAATAATAGTTCAAATGCATCAATAAAGGCATCAAATGCATCCCAACTAAGCTGGATATTGCATTCAAAATGAATATGAAATACTTTAATCCTGAATGATGAAGTGGGGAATGAATGTTTTATAGATTTCACAATTAATCTCCTTCATTACAATCCCACAGATTCATCATCCATTCCTCTCTCCCTTGTGCCTGACGCAGTCAGGAACAGAGCGATAAACACCAACCTAGAATTTACTCCCTGGCTTGTTTTTTTGTAATGATAGGCAGATGTTTTAAACAGTGAGTATGCATGTTCAAAAAATAAAAGAGAAAGAAGGAAATGTCTTCAGGATGGCGAGTATATTTCCTGTATAAGGAAGAGCCACTTGAGTACTAATTATCTTGACAACTGTTGATCAGGTTGTCTAACTATGGAGTGAAAACAGTCTCAAAATATCTCTGTGTGTGTGTGTGTAATACTGGATTTGTAATCCGTGGTGTAAGCATCTCTGTGAGTTGTATCTGTGAAACATGATTTGTAAACTGGAAAAACTAAATTTGTAACTCCAGGTACTTGTAAATATGTGGTCAAATGCATGTGACACGAATATGAAGAAATTACGAATACAAAATAAAAGTACACACACACACACAATTACAATTTCTACAATCGTTAAATTTCTACACACACATTTTTTAACTTCAGCCTCACAAATCTGATAATATCGAATTCAAACCTCCTCCTACGCCTCCAAATGTTAAATAAGTATGCACAAGTCGCCTGATGCACACAGACACCTGGTTATGAGTCCATGAGGATTTTTCAGACTCGTTTCACGCTTACAAACCGCCTCGGATTCGTGCGTAAATGTGGCATTTAAATGCCACATTTACGCACGCTGGGTCATCTGATTTTCATCTGATTTTTGCTCGAAGTCTATAGTGTTTTCATCCTCTGAACGTTTGTCACTGTGCTTGTCACCGTAAAAATTTTCTTTTTACGGTTTACAAATTATGTTTCACAGATACAACAGTCCAAAGTTACACACAAAGATGCTTACACGGATTACAAATCCAGTGTTACACATGCACAGGTATTTTGAGACTATTTTCTCTCCATATGAATAAATGAATAAATAAATTAATATTTTAGTTTTAGAAAACATGGCTGCTTACCTTCTCTTTAATCCAAGCTTCCAGTTTGTCCACCTTCCTGTCGAATTCCTGCAGGCTCCTGGCTCCACCCAGAGCGTGGGTCTGATTTGCGGCCGTCTGCTTCAGGGTTTGCCACTGTTCCCTGAGCTGACTGAGCTGCTTCTTCACCAGGTCGGACGTTGGGTTCAGCTTGCAGATCAGCTGTTCACCCAGCTTTAGAGAAATAAGACTCGGTTCATTTGAGCTGGAGGCAGCTGGACAAATAACACTGTTAACTCTACCAGTTGTTCTACCAGTTGTCTGGATTTGTTGGTTAAGGAAGAATTATTACGACAATTCAAACTTTCCAAACATCATTTTGATCTAGAATAGTAAAGGTGGATATGTATACAAAGTGTCTTGAAAAACTATTTCAATGTTTTCACAGCTTTAAAACAAAAATGTTTCTGCTGCAATTACACTAAATCTTCAAAGATTCATCCCAACTAGCTCTACAAATCTGGAGAAATGTTTCCCTGTTAATCTGGAATATGTCAGAAAGCAGAAATATTCAAGTCCAACTACGGATTGTGAGTTAAATTTATGGCACCTTCAAATCTGGTTATACTTTAATATAAACCATCCAGTTGTAGATCTGGCTGTATATCTGAACTGGATAAAGCGTAAATAAATTCAAAGATTTGAAATAATTTAACATTTAAATTTGAGATTTAATTAGAAAGCTTAATTTGTGAACTTCAAAGAATAATAATTATAGTTTGATACAATCTGGTGCTTTAACTGACTTCTGATAGCAACTGCTTTTATTTAACCCTGCCAGAGTAAAAAGGACTGAATACAGAGGCAAGCTGTGTTTTTCAGGTTTTTATGTGTAACAAATAACTTTCCTTAATCTTATTAACTGTGCTACTTTGCGTCTGTCTATGAGATAAAGTCCTTATAAAATACAATGAAGTTTGTGAACGTAATGTGACAAAAATGTACTCATTAATTTATGCCATCTTAATACATTTAATCAGATCACCATCACATACATCTACACATTTGAAATTTAAATCATGAGTGCGCAGCGGGTTTGCGACCTGGTTGAGCTGAATCAGGGTGTTCTCGAAGTCTTTCAGGTCTCTGTGAAGCGTCTGCGAGGCTTCCTCCCAGTCATGCAGGGGCCGATGCTGAACGTTACATCCGTCTTTCAGGTCCTGGAGTTTGCTTTTCATCCACGCTTCTGCCTGCATCACCAAAAAAAAAAGACACAAACTGTTTCAGATGTTCATTACAGCTCGTGTAGTCGCTCATTTATCATCACACCGGGATTCAATTTTACTTTACACTTGAGAAGCGTTTCTTTTTTATCATTGTACCCATTATTAAGTGACTGTGGTATATTTTTACTCTACCCTACAGTGTTATGACGGTTTGGGAACATGAAAAACAGCCTCGTGTTCTCCAATGTCATGCTATGTGGAGCGGAGGTTTGTCTTGGCTGGAGCTCGGACTCGGTTGCATAAGGCTTTGTCTTGAAAAGCTGCCTTTTCCATCAGCACTTCGCATGAAGTAAGAAGGCCGCCAAACAAGGTGGCCAAAATGTGAAATGTCTGAAGGAGCGTATTTGTTTTCTTAAAGAGAACATGGCATGGAAGTCAATGAGCCACATACGTCTGAAACACACACAAAAAAAGTCCAATAAATCAGGTTAGATTCTTGCTCCTGTCAGAATGATCCCACATGAGGCATAACAGCGATAAAATCAGAAGAACCTCATATGCTGCAGAGTGTCAAATAAAGGTTCAAGCCACAACTAAGTCATAATAACGTCACATCAAAACATTTTATGGAGAAGGGTAAAAAAAAAAAAAAAAAAAAAAAAGAGAAGAGAACTTTAACCCGACTTCTAAATCTATAAAATACATCAAGGGTGAACACACGATTGAGCCACTTTTGGGTCGTGCTTAAAGAGTGATGTTACTCTTCCCCAGAGAAAGGGGGTCATTAACTTTCCGAAGCGCTCCAACCCCCAGGCTGCAGACATATTGCTGGGTTAAGAAGAGGGAAAGCAGCCTCACACAACAGGCTTGCCCATATCTGCTCACAATGGCTCCCATGGCATTATAATGACCTCATGCAGGAAGTCTATGATTCGTTTGTTTCTTCCTGTCCACTCACCACAACAATGGTCTGTTTATCAAAATGTGCAATTAGGGTTTGTTCTAGTCACAAGAAATGGAAACAAAAATGTCAACTTTAAATAATCACCACTGAAATAAATCCTCCTGAAAAGCCTTTAATCAGAATGAAAACTTTGGAAAATGGTTACATGACTCCACATGTTTTGTTCTCTGTTTGTGAAATGTTTCCTGGTTTCTAATATGATATAATGCAATATTGCACCACTAGATGGCTAAAAAATAATGTCAAGAGTTCAAAAGAAAAAGCTCTGGATAGAAATGAGAAAACTCGTGGGATTTGATAATTGTTCTTATGCAAACTACAAGTCATAACACAAGCCAATAAAAATCTATTTCTCTCTGCTTTACGTGTTGAAATACAAAAAGAAGGTTCTCAATAGCATTATTTGTGAAACTACTAAGGAGATAATAGATTTACACAAAAACTTTCATCACTTAATATGTACACAACACAACAGCCTTGTCTGGCTGATTCAGAAGCTTAAATTTTTCCTGTTAAAATTCCTATAAAAGGAAGGATTCTTATTCTATTTCAAACTTTGAATCTGGAAAATCCTATTTTGTCATGAAGACTGATGAGGCCATTTTGGCTCGATCCACCATTTCATATTTTTGTAGTTTGTGGTTGTTTTTTTTCCAAAACTTTTCAGGTACAATGAGAAGTATGCCACTGGAAATTTCATAGGAACTGTGTATTGATTCACACACATTTTTACTTTAAACTAAATGTGTTGAAATTAACTTTTCTGGTGTTGTATTTTACATTAGATTTAAGTATTTTTTTTTTTAATCATTATTTATCTCCAAACTTCCTGAAATACTTTGTTGAAGCTGAGGGAGATGAAATGGCATGCAATAGTTGATTTTACTGATATGAAGTGATTTGCTCAAAGAGTATCAAATGGAGGTTAACATTAAAACGAAATAGGGCCAAACGGTTTAGTATTAATGGATTCACCAATTCACAAGTTTTCTTGTGGAAGTTATTTGAGGAAAACCTAGTTATGGATAGTAAATCAAAAATATTCTACGGAAAATGCAGCTTGCAGCTGAAATACCTCACCATGCATAAAAGTTAATTTGATGTTTGAATTATTAATATAGGAAACTATGTGCATTTTTAGAGGACATCTGAAGTATTTGCACATTTTATTAACCAAACTCTCTTTCAAAACCAATGTAACTATTGTTTGTTTTTTTTCAGACATAATTTACTCCGTCTCTCGAGTCTTCAGCTTAAATTTTAAACTTGATGAAAATACAGTCAGGACAAAGCAAGACAGATAAGGAATAGTCCATAAAACTGTGTCAGTGTTCTGGTCCATGTGGATCAATGTTTCTTTCTGCAGATTGAGCTCATGTCTGACGATTGCATCACACCTGAGATGAACGAGTTTAAGATGATTTTCTAATTGTTGTGCAACATATTCCTTGGTCAAAGCTGCCACTCATATAAAGAATATATGGTTTCATCATTTTTCATGTTGGGTTGCATTTACATTAAATCAAAAACGCACTTTGAGCTGTATAGCTTCAACCTGTGAACATGCGCTTTCACATTTTTGAATGCATAGACTGGAGAGAAATGCCAGCAGTCAAACAATTACTAAATCCCTATAGTCCTCAACTCAGGTGTGACGTCATTCCCAGACCTGAGCTCCACCTTCAGAGATAATCTCTATAGCTCCATGTTTTAATAACTCTTTGGAAAGTGCTTAATTTTCAAGGGCTGGTTTTAGAAAATAAACTGTTGGAGATCTTTGTTTGGCAAGGTATCGTTGTTGCAGTGGACAGAAAAAAAAATCCCCTTTCAACAAGTTAAATCTTCACCCCTTAAAATCGTCTATCACTATGTTTCACCTCTCAAAAAGGAACACAGCTTGGCTTGAAATAAAGTGGGAGATTAAGTTTTTTTCTCCACTTTTTCTATCATAAAACAGTAAATGGTGAAAGGCGAGATGTTTTGCAGAGCAGCTGCAGAAAAAGAAACGTCTCTCCATTAGGCGACCTGCTTTTCCCTCGAAGCGTGAACCATTAGGGGCCTTTAAACGTCTCTGAATGGAAATCTCACTTCCGCTTTCAGAGCAGCAGAGCACTAAAACATTTTCAAAAACAACAGCACTCAAAAACACCAATTATCAAAAATATTTTAGAGAGCTATACTTTTTTTTTTTTTTTTTTTTTTTTTTACCAATGTGAAGCTACTTTCAGCACAGCCACATGTCACATGTTTGTTTCAGCGGACACATCCGAAATGAAATTCCTGTTTTCGGGAGTTTACTGCGTATCGCTTGTTCGACAGAGACTTTGATGACAAACGCGACTGCATCGACAAAACGTCGCTCTGTTAAACTCCATGAAAACGTCTGTGTGTGCTCCGGAGGGGACGCTGCGATGAGATAACACAACCAGTTGCGCTGCTTGGCTGAGTTTCTCTCAGCCATAGGCGTGAAGAGACGGAGCCAAACGATGATCTCATCCCTAAATAATTGGTTGTGGCGGCTTCCCCTCCCCTCTCCCTCCCTCCCCCTGCTGAACACAGCTCACACAGTTCTTGAGACAAAATAAGAACCAGGACATAGTTTGTTCCCACTGGAGGGTCACGCAGAAGGCAGCTTCCTTTCTGATTTCATCTCAGCAGCATTACTTCATGTTTCGGAGATGAATTTACGGCGCTTTCTATCCATCAAAGGAGATTAAAAGTCCTGATAAGCTACTAAAAAGGGTTTCATTCATGAACTTCATTTCATGTATAGGCGCCTCTTACACAGCTTTACAGTGCAGAATAAACATTCACATTGTGTGTTTGCTTTGCCTGTTTTACCTGCAGTGCTTCTTTGTTGAAGAGAAAGTTTCGTTGAGTGAAGCATTCACCGTGGGATTTAGCAGCTGCCAGCGCTTCGTCCTGCTGATGACTTTCTCTCCTCTCAAGCTCTTTTTTCTGCAGCTCAGGTGCTGAAATCTGTGTGACCACAAAATGCACAGAAGAAGGTAAAAACCAGGGCAAGTAAATACCGCTGTTTCTCTAGTATTAATACATGTGTCTAATTACATCAGTAAATTTTTATTTGCTGTAATTATGCCTTCTGAAGTAAAGCACGCACGCATTAGACCTCCAGGCCAGCAGGGGGCAACCAATAGTGAACTCTGAGAGACAATTTAACCGTTCAGAAATGGCTCATTTAAATTTGCCTCTTCTATATTTCCTTACAGTTTTAATTGTTTTATTCCTGACTTTCTGCGTAGGACATGGTGTACCATGCATTGTTTGTTAATTGATAAAAACGCTTAAATACAAGGAAAAGTAAGAACATGGTTTAAGCTTATTAATACGAAAGGGGTTGGTTACAGGCAGGAAATGACAGCAAAATTTAATTAGATGTACAAATTGATAGACCAACAAATTAACCTAGAGCCACCTCTGAGCTTGTGTTGTTTTATTATCAAACTTTATCAAGAAGCAGCAACTTTTCATTTTTTCCGGTTTAAAAAAACGTATTTAAAGGAATTTTAAATCAGTCAATAAGTTTCCTTTTTAAAAGAAATTTATGATCTTAAACGAGTTGATGACTGTACAATTTGTAACTCATAAAAAGTTTTCCCAACGCTGTTACTCTGACGACCTTATTTGGACATTTGCGCCCAAACATTGTCCCTGCCCAGGAATCTTTTTCCAAGGGTTTTAAAAGTGCACAGATGGGAATGGCACGCCAACCAAGTTTTTTTTTTTTTATTACATATTTGCAGTCCAGTTAATAAGGTTTGAGTGCCCCCAGTAGCACAGTCTAAGTCATCCATAGTTCACAGTAAACTACGCTGACCAACGCTAAGAATCCCCTCTGCGCACAGATCAAACTCTATTTAGGATCCATTTGGTCCTGAAGATATCACAGCATGTGTTGGGTTGTTCCCAAGTTCCCACCTAACAAAGCCCTACTGTCAGCACCATCCAAAGTGAAATGAGTGCGGCTGGCACAGTTACAGTAACGGAGGGGCGTTCCTCCTCTCCCCTCAGGAAACATCTGGGCACGAGAAGGAAGCAGGAACCAACAGATCCGGGTCAGTTTCATGTAAAGTATTCACCTCTGAAGGTGAATATACCAAAAATATTTTTGCTACAAGCAATTTCTCTGTTGTTTACAACATGTGGGTGGAGGAAAAACAAGCCAGTTTTGTTAAGAGAAAACAAAATGATGTGTCAGATTAGAGAGAAATGCAGCCAGAACTGAGGAGGCATGTTATTTTAACACCTCAGTGAGGTTTTTCTTTTGTTAACATCTTCCCTGACTTCATGTTTTCCAGTAAGCCCTGCCTCTTCCAGATCTGCTGAGCTCTTCATACTTTACATGCACTTTAACACCACTTCGATGGGCCAAATTCTTTGCAAACATTTCTTTTATAAATGTTAATGGATATTAAACTACAACTTGATCAGAGATGAAATGTTTATATTTCATCTCCATGAGATTTAATTTAGTAACATATTTCAGGTTAGCAAAAGCACTAAAAGTCCATGGCCATTTTTTTTATGTCTTTTTATTGGTGGGTGAGTCTTTGTCGTATTTTATTTATTTATTTTACTTAGAAAAATCTGCTAAAAATGTAACTTTCCTTTGGTACAAATAATCACTTGGGAGCCCAGAATTTATTTGTTGTTACAACTTTTCACTCAGTTAACAGAAATTAACGCTTTTCTAACATGTGTTCGCTTAAAAATAGCCGTCAAGTTAGGATCTTACCTCGACTGATTTCTCTCCATTTAGTTTTTCCCAAGTTTGTTCCTGCACAGGCAGAAATTCATCACTTCCGTCTTTGCTGAGTAAAACCTAAAAGATTTAAACAAACAGTAAAATGTTTCAGTAGATAATAAAACACAAACTGTGTTACACTCATGTTGCATAAGTGTTTTATACGAGAGTAAATAAAACTACAGACTATAAAACTGTCTGTAGTTTTATATTGTTAGTTGGTCAGTTTGTTACTTTCTTACTTAGTGGTTCATAATAGTAATAATAATGATAATAATAATTTGCATTTATTTAATTTTTATTATTGCTATTAATTTAATAATAATTATTATTATTATCATCAGCATTATTCTTATTATAGTTATATTATTATTATTGTGTTAATTTAGCAAACAATTATTTAATTAAGATTAATTGTAGCCCACAATTTTTAGCATTTTTCCTATTCATTTTAATAAATTGTCATTTTTCACTGTTGTGTTGTACTGAAATTTTTTTTATTTTTGACATAATCCAATATTTATTAAAAAAATAATAATCCCTCATCATTATCACCATAATCAGCAGCATTATTTATTTGTTAATATTTTAAGAAATTAAGTCCTAAACATTTTTGTTTGTTTTATTTTGGATAAATATCCATTCTGCTTTTACAAAATAGAATAGATGCATAATACATTCTCTGATTTTTATTTTTGCTTTTGCCCTAAATTAAATTAACTGAACTTAAATTAATTTAAATTTTGTGCTTACAACTAAAAATATACTTTTTGAATATATAAAATATCAATAAAAACAAGTGATAATGTATTTTGTACCTTAAATTGAGAGTTGGGTTTATTTTTGCAGCTAACCTCCACGATTTTTGGCAGATGTTGATCTGGAGTGCTGCTGCTGCTGCTGCTGTTGCTGTTGCTGCTGATGTTGTTGTTGTTGTTGTTGTTTCCAGACGTGGAGCATGTGACCGGTCCCAGCACTGTCTTGGAGTCTGATTGGTCTTTGCTCCCAGAGATGGTGATCTTCTTGATGGATCTGGAGACGGCAGAAGGAGAGGCGATGTTCTGGTTGAGGTGGTCCTCCGCTGCCACGTGCTCCGGCTGGATTTTGACGGGGGCCGTCTGGTCGACGGTCGGTAAAACAAGACGGGAGCCATGTGCACAGACCTGGGATGTGCTGAGGTAGAGCGAGTTCAGGTTGCGCTGTAAAACGCAATTATCCAGAGCCTCACTGGGCAGATAACTCTGTGGAAACTCCTGGCATTTAGTTACAGAAGGAACAGAGAGCCTGGTTCCAATGGTGAAGGGCTGCACCTTCCTTACAATACTCTCAGACATCCTGGTAAAAAAATATATATATAGAAAACTCACTTATGTCCCCTAAACAGCTGTCCAGTCTCTTGCTCAGAAAGTGAAGAGAGAGTGAGATCAGTTCTCCACCTTCTTGTGCATGTTGAGAATGCACAGGACGCAGCCCAGGACGGCTTCCTTTGACTCCTGGGATCGAACGCGGTCCCAGATGTGCCTCAACGCCGTGCCAAGGTGGGCAGCGCCGGTTGAGAGGCTTCTCCTGAGGAACTGAGCCAGAGAGCCTGCCAGTCTGCTGCTGAGGAGCCTGATGACCAGGGAGCGCAGCAAGATGAACACTGGCATGCTGCCTGAGCGTGCTGCGCTGAAGTATTGGGAGGGAACAAAAAGAGAAAAAGGGAAGCTCGGAAAAGGAGGGGGAGAGAGAAGGGCTTGTTAGGAGAAGGGATGAAGTCACCACTTCGTCACTCTGCCTGTCCTTCTCTCTCTCTTTCTCTCTCCGTCAGGAGTGACAGATCAGGGAGCTGTAAAGCCTGGCTGTCAAAACTTCCCTCTGAACCCGAGCAGAAAAGCTGCTCCGATAAGCGGCAGAGAGCAATGGAGTCAAGGGCTGTTACCTCTGTTAGACCTCTTCAGTCTCCGCTTATCCTCCATGAGGTAATGTCCTCGACCGAATCACCCGCACACACTCCCACGCTGCCTCTCCCTTACCTCCTCTTTGATGAGCAAGCTTTGCCCCAAGGTGTTGTGCTGCTTATACGCAAGAAAAGACACGAAAGAGGAGGACGAGCTTCAGAGGCTCATGGCAGCTCAGTCAGTCTATTAGTGACGGACTCAACCCCAGGCTCCACTCCTTCCACCCCCATCAGAAAGGAGCAGTTGTCTCACAGGTCACAGCTGAACGGAGCAGAGCAGCTTTGGCACCACAAGTGTGGAGTGTTTTCTGCTGGAGCAGCCGAGCAGATGATGAAACCCGCCACTCCTTTACGGTCGCTGGGGTTTCGGAGAGCAAATGTTGGGCTGACTGATTGAAATAACAGAGGTGGTTTGCTCCTGACAGTATCAGGGGGGCTGAGGGGGATTAAGAGGGCAAACAGCAGAGAAAATATTTGCAGGGAGCAGAGGGGGAAATCTGCCTCTTCCCTTAAAAGGAGCTCTCACTCTTCACACCGCTGCCCTCTGACTTGACCTCTGCACCTGCCTTGAAGACTCTCGCAGCAGTACAGGCAGCTATTGTATTCCCTTTTTCCAACAACACTTGACTTGCAATTCCTTGAAAAAAGTCATAATACCTCAAACTTCAATGGATTTTATTGGGATTTTGTGGTCATAGACCAATGCAAGGTGGTGTTAAAGGGGAAGTATTATGTATTTTCCAGGCATATAGTGGCATTTTATAGAATAATAAAGTAATGATGTTACCACTGACATACATAAAAATGCTGTATATATTAAATATGACAGCGTACAACAAATAGATTCTCCTAAGCCTTGGATCTCTGCTCCTCCTTTGATTAATGCTCTCCTCGTCATTCTCTTTATATTTCCAGATGATGGATGAACAGTGCTCTGTGCTCAAAGATTGAGATATTGTTTTACAACCCAAATCTCCACAACTTTATCCCTGACGTGTTTGTTTCGAGATTTTGGCTTCTGAAAAACTCTCGAGGCCTTATTTACAGATAACAAGGCAAGTGTTTGTAATTGATTCCATTTAAGGGGCATCAGAGTAAAGGGGGGTTGATTCCAAATCATGAATCATTTTCTTTCTTCCTTGTCTTGGTGTATCACGTCAAATCATATTAAAATACATGAAGGTTTATGGTTGTAACCAAAAGCCCGATGTGAATACTGTTTTGAGTCTCTGTTATTTTGTTGAATTCTTGGACTTTCGAACCTTTCTTTCCCCTTTTTTTTTTTTTTTTTCCTGATCTCCTCTGTGTTCACGTGGTGTTTTTTTAGGAAGTACAACCAGCCAGCAGTGAGACAGCACTTTCTCAGCAGGACTCCATTCGACAGTCACAGTCATCATGGTTAACAACGCTTCTAAATGAGCTCTGGTTTCATGATGAAGTCATCTAAAGAAGAGTTTTATGTGCTGCAGCTTGAAATCAGAGAAACACTCTGCACACC
The DNA here is from genome assembly GCF_000485575.1 of Poecilia formosa. Classification (NCBI taxonomy): domain Eukaryota; kingdom Metazoa; phylum Chordata; class Actinopteri; order Cyprinodontiformes; family Poeciliidae; genus Poecilia; species Poecilia formosa. The sequence continues at coordinate 1,821,665 of NW_006799981.1, read as the reverse complement.
CTGGGAAGTTACTCACAGAGAATGGGTGGAGTTCATGAGGTTTGGCGAACTTCAAAATGGCATTTTCCTTCGTTGGTAGGCAAGCGACTCTTTGCGAAAGCAGTTTATGTGTTTAGTGGTTACGCAGTGTGCGACTACCTCGATTTCGGTGAAATGCTAATTGCGTACACTGTTAAATTAACTCTTCCTGCCTTGACCACGCAACATTTGCTGTGCATGGAAAATAAGAATTAAGCGTCTGCCTCAGAAGCGCAAAGTGTTTTAATGGTGTAAGCTAGCTTTGTTTTGCAGACTTAGAAGTTTCACTTTGTGCAAACTGCTTCAGTTTCATTTTGAGGTTGTTTTACTTCTAAAAGAACATCAGTGAAAGTTGCAGCAACATGGAGATGAGTTTAGGGTAAGCCTAAACTCATGGAGTTTAGGCTCCATGAGTTTATGTACATTATAAATGTACATTATAATAATGTTTCCACATCCAGATTGTGATGGTACAAATCTGCATGTCCATGCCCTCACCAGTCGTTTGGCATCCGAAGCCAACACACGACCCCAGAGCGGCTCATGTATTTTTAATAGTGTAGTCTTACTACATCAATATTCTCAAAGAAATTAGTTAAGTTGTGTCAGAAACCTGACGCATTAAATGGTTTGTACCTCCTGAACAAAGCAGACTCAGAGCTGGCTGGAGAAACAACGTTTTCCTCTTCTGGTCAATCATCTGGTCACTTTTGCAACCCTATCTGGGATTAGTGGAAAAGCAGTGCAGGGAGAGTTTGATCTTAACATAAT
>NW_006799981.1:1749166-1820784 GCF_000485575.1 Poecilia formosa | reverse complement strand
TGTATGTATGTTGTCTTTCTGACATTTCTCTCACATTTTTGTTGAATGAATATTGAGAAACATTTATTCTTTTAAAATAGCATTTATTTAACTTTAAAACCGAATTGAGAGTTTTTTGTTACTTTGAAACAAAATTTCAATAATCTTACTAAAATAAAATTAATAAAGATTGAGTTTTTTTTATTCTAAAATAGTAGCAGGTAAGATAATTAACAATTCTTCAAATATTTATGATTAAATAAAATGATTTAAACAAAAAATGAAAAGAGCTTAGTTTCGAATGTAATGATGAGAAAAAAAAATATCACTGATACTTGATCGACTGATACTAAACCTCAGATATCAGTATCGGTATCAGAAGTGAAAATAGTGGATCAGTACATCACTTGAGCGCCCAGAGAGATCAACTGCAGCTCCATTTCTGGAGTTAGTTTGAAAAATGGTTATGGTAATAAAATTAAATTACCTTGATTTTGTTTTCTTATTTGCTATGTAAACATTTTAAAAGGATGCAAATTTGTTTCTTCAGAGTGACTGTGTGATTAGATTTGAACCAGGTGTTCCCTCTCTGCCAGCTCAGTTGGATTACGCTACTGTAACACCTTCCTTATGCTGTTTACCCTGCAGTCCTCCTCCTCTTCCTCCACACACTGACGCTGCTTTCCCCACATCCACAGCCCAACATTTAAACCTCAGCCTGGATCTGTCTGCACGTCAAACACGCTCACCTTAGAGGACAGGATGTCAAAGCCAGCAGATACCATAGCCTCCCAAGATGATAATGAAACCCCGATGCTCCCTCACCACAAACCCCAGTCAGTGATTGCTTTGTTAGATACCCTCCTCTTTTTGGAGAGAGTAAATACGACTTGGAAGACTTTTTGGAAGGGTGATGTCACCGAGGCTACCCGCATAAAAGGAGGATGATAGCTGTGGTGGAGGAGAGAATATGTATGGCAGAAACAGGGGGGTCTGTACTTTTCCACTCGCTTTATGTCATCACAAAGGCATGATCGGCCCCTTGGTCAAGTTTCAGTACAGATAAGGTTGGGATTTAGCTTCGGATCACTATGAGTACAGAAAAAAAATAATGCTCTGCGTATTTTAGGAGAGAATCCTAAAATACAGCGGTGCATGCCATGTCAGGCCCACACTGAATCCATCGTTAAACACACAAAAAACAAACGATCAGCATTATTTTTAACTTGTTAGAAGCCTAAGGTCAAAGACAACATGAGGTAATGCATCTGCTGTTTGAGCTACAAAGCAGAGAAAGCAGGTTTAAACCTGCCTGTGCTTTATTCCAGTATGAGGAGAAAACAATGCGCATTAGAGGACATTGTTCTCTCCATAAAGTCTCTCCTGCAAGGAAATATGTGTTGCTAAGAACAGTATTGCAAAATGTTTTAAACCTTTTCACATCGCAATCGCAAACTTAAATGTGCAGCTCTGGAAAATAATAAGAGACCACTTTAAATTATCAGTTTTTCAGATTTTAATCTTTATAGGTCTGAGTTTGAGTTGAATGAACATCGTTCTTTTATTCTATGAACTACCGACAATCTACAGCAAAAATTTTGTATTTATTTGCAGAAAATGACAAAAAGGACACAGTGCTTCAAATAATGAAAAATAGGTTCATATTCATTTAGAAACAACATTACTAATGTTTTAACTCAGGAAGAGTTAAGAAGTCAATATTTGGTGGAATAACCAAGAGGTTTTCAATGGGGTTCAGTGCAGTGGGCTCTTCATTTTGTTGAGATTTTAGCTGATAGTCTAACTCAGAGTAGTGTATGATTATGAAATATGAGGAAAACAACATGATTTTTACAAATAAAATCTGAAAAGTGTGGTAAGCAATTATCAGACTGTCTGTGTATGTATATATATTTTTTTTTTTTGCAGAACCTCCTTTACCTGCAACTGCAAATCTGTTGGGGTAAGTCTCTACTGACTGAAATTTCTATGCAGAATAACTCATTAGGTGACTCCTGAAAGCAGGTGGTTGCAATAGATTTTATTTAGGGTTGTTGGAGGAAAGGAGGATTAATACAAATGCTCATCACAGTTTTCAGATTTTTATTTAAAAAATGTGAAAGATTACGATATTAACTTGATGTGGCTCATACATTTCCTTCTGTTTAATTTGTGAAAACCACATTTTCAGAATAGCTCGTCTCAGATAGGCTGCCTAAGTAAATAATTAAAGAATTTGAAATGATTTGAGTGTAATTAAAGCTGTCCAACATCTGCATTTTATGGACAAGTAATATAAACGCATTACGAAAGACCACCTCTCAGCATTTAATCACACAATGTCCACATTGTGCAAATCCTCTTCTCGGTGAAAGCTGTCAGATGAAGTTCCAAACACTCCAGTCGCTGATGTAATTCAGAGATGATTTGAAACTTACCTGAGGCCATTTATGACCTAATGAGACTGCATGCCTGTCATCTGATGCTCACAAACACCTGCAGCGCTTTATCCTGGGAGTTCTGCTCCACACATTTGCTTCGAACAGGTCCGCCCTCATCGCCGACTTGAAACACCCACTCAAGTTCAACGGTTGGATGACATCATGTGCAATAAAAGGCCATTTTCACCGCTTATTGTTTAAGTCAGTGCCAGGTTTTTAGTACAAAATAAGAGGACTGCACAACTTAGAAATGAGGCGTGACTAATATTTTTTGTTGCTCCTAAGCTGGTTTAATTTTGCTGTACTTATATCCTAAATATGTTCCGAAATAGGTCTCATTTATTGGTCCCCTTTGGCAAAAGTTGTATTAAAAGGTAACAGTAGTCTTTATCCATAACGCCATGATCTCAGGCCAAATCTTGCTGCATTCCTCCATAATGTTTGCTCTATTTATCCTCCGACTTTGGCAGCTGTATCGAATAATGATTAAAAAGACTGGCTGGAGCCTGTGTTAGTAAGTATGTAAAACCATCAAGGCAGAAGTCAGACATCGTTTTAAAACAAGAAAGTCTTTGTCCTGCTAAGGCCTTCAGAAATAGGCTTTTTGTTTTATTGTAAAATTGCCGTGACATTAGAAAAATGTGTCGGCCAGTGGAGGTAGTGGGAGTTTTGGAAAAGCTAAACAGTGCCAGTCACAATTGCTGGTAAAGATGTGTGAAAGTCTTGGATTTACTTGATTTAGTTTTGTGATTTGGACCGTAATTCAATTGAAAGACCCAACATGTGCTCTATTAACATTCACCAAGTTTTTATTTAAAATCTCCTGATGTGTACTCCAACTCTTCTGTCGTGATGTTTTATTTTATTTACTTATTACTCTTATTTTATCATATTTTTGTATTATTTTTCTACTTCTCTTTTTATTTACTTATTCTATTGTGTTATCATTTTTGTACTGTTTTTAAAAGTGTTATGTAGACATTGACATTTAAATGAGTTAATTTTTAAATACACTAACTTGATTCCCAAGGCCTTTTGGAAGAGAACCAAGCCCGCAGCATCACAGACCCTCCACCATGCTTAACAGTGGGCATAAGGCCTCTGTTTTCTGTTTTGTTTTGTCAGCCATTGCCAATTTTTCAGTTTTCCCAATTTCTTGAGCATCTTCTGGTGCATCCATTCAGCAGATTAACATCCTTATAGCTGCGTCTGCACAGATTAATTGCTGCCACAGTAGATTAAATTATTTCTTGAACATGCATGAAATGATCAAGAAAACACTCCTGAACACTCCAGGTATGTTTTCGATAAGTGAATAACATTAAAACATGATATAAAGCTTAAAAATAGTGCCTCTTTAAACTGAGACTGAACTGCATCTTATTATAAATGCTTCACATTTATAATGAGAGAGATAACCAACAAAAGATTTGGATTTATGGACATTTTTGTTCTCTAAAAGGAAATGGAAAACTGAAATGTTTGTTTCTGTTTAGCCATGCTCCAGGGTTTTCTGTCTAGTTAGTCATCAAGCCACACCTTTATCTCCCACTCATCAAATTCAAAACAGTCATTTCCTGAGTTCAGTGGTTTCATTGCATATAAATACAAAACATTCTCTTTCATTTCAACAGCGTTGTGTGTTTTTCACAGGAATTACTGAAAATATAAATTTTAAAGTATAGACACTTCTCTTTTTGCCTCTAAAATGTGAGGTGCTTAGGGCAACTGTGAGTCATACACGGTTTTATTGTAGTTTTCTGTGTAATTTGAACTACCCCCAGGTGGCTGTCAGACTGAATAATTAGATGAAGCTACTCCATTATGTGACATCATATTTTCAAAGGACAGGAAACAATTTTCCCACATCAAAAGCTGAACATTAAAAAAAAAAAAAAAAAAAACTTTTCTAAAATATCCAGCACTTTAAAAAGGAAGCTTAATGTTTTATCGCTGATGTCATTGTAGCAGCAAGTGCCTTCACAGCTTTAATGGAAAACAGTTTATCCTGAAGAAAAATTTATTAATAATATACAAGAACTTTAATCATGCGCTGCCGCCCCTGTGCTTGACTTCTAAAACAGGTGAGGCTGACCAAATGTGCAGTTTCACTAAACACACTCAGTGTAGAGAAAATGAGTCAAAAAGAGGAATAAACCTTCGTATTTATTTCTAAACATTTACATGTTCAGACTGCCGATGGATTAGCTCTGTAATCAGGGTGCATGTCAAAACTTAACACGAAAAACAGGAGAAAAATCAGACTGCTGTGGGCAGATGGAAAAACATGGACAAGCCAAAGTAAAGTGAGTCATTTTAAACACCGCTATTGTGCTTTAATGTTTATCGTCGGGGTAATACTTTTCTGTTATTTTCTAATTGAAAGTAAGTACAAAAAAAATACCAACACATGACTTGGAAAACCTTTCACAGATGTTTCCCAACCATCCTAAAAACTACTCAGTTTACCGATTTTATCTTAAAAAGAAGACATCACCATGTTTCACCTCAAAGAATCTGGATTCAATACGGGACTGGCAAATCAGAACCCTGCTGCTCAGACATACTAGGTGGCCTGAAGGCCTGAACGCAGAAAGCTGGACCTACCTGAAAGTTCTGCAATATTGCTCGCTTGCGCATGTCACCCCCTGTTAGTGGAATGAATGAGCTCATTGCTGACACAACTGTGAGCTTTGCATGGCATATTGGTGATAAAAATCAGCTAACAGAATCACACTGCGTGGTATATTTCTACAAATAAATATGTAATTGAAATTTTCTAATGTATATATATACACACACACAATGACACACGCTGAATGTCTTTTTTTTTAACATAATTCATATATTTTTACTCTTATAGAGAGATGCCTGTTCAAACATGAAGCATGTCAAAAAACAGGGTCATATTCAAGTGACTTCTGATGGTGTTCATGATAACATTTGTGCATTTCAGCTAAATAGCGATGCCTGCCAGATCCAAGGATCACAGCTGGGGTTGCCTTCTCTGTGGGTTATGTTTCACTGAGCAGCATCAGTTGTTAGAAAGACCAAATGCATGAGAGGTATGGTGGGCGGAGTGGGTCACAAAGTACAAAAATAGACAGCAAGCCGAGTAATTAAAGTGATTCAGATGAAAATATGTGTTGTTGCCAGTTGTCCATCTCTGCTGCACTGTAAAACATTTGAAGGTGGTTTAACTTGAAAATGAAAGTCAATCTGCAACAAGAAAATTGCTTTGGTTTTAACTCAGAAATTACATTTCTCAAAGTTTATTTAATAACAAGAGACAAGTTGTCTAAGTATTGTTTTTTAAGTTCATTAATCTTGAGTTGTGAGTTTTAACTTAATGCTGCAATTCAAATTAAATTTATTTCTCAATATGCAAGAAAAAAAACTGCCCTGACCTAGTTAAAGAGCCACATTTCTGTTATTTTACTCACAATATTAAGATAAAATAATTATTTTAGTTTAGAATAATTTAAATTCTTATTTCAAATTGCATGAACAAAATTTCTGATCTGATAATGGATTTTATTAAACATCCCAATTAATTCAGCTCAAAAACATTTAGTGTGAACAGGACATTAAAATAAACATTTGCCTTAATAAAACACAAGAGTCAGATCCATCTTAGGATACAAAAACATGCCTCTAAGCATTCTGGGAAATAGTTCCCACTCCACTCTTTGTCTTATTTCTGTTTTTTTAAAAACTCATTTATTCAACTCGTGGAGGTTTGACAAAATTAATAAAACGTTAACAACTTACTGCTCTAAGTTTATCTTTCACAAACTCACATTTAGGTTTAAAGTCTAAAACTAGCTGAATTTATTTGACTTAAAGAATAGAAGACACTAGACACAACTAAAGGTGGCTTAAATGTCTTACAGTGTGTGATGGGTCTTTAGGACTGCAAGCTAGCAAAAAATAAAAAATAAAAAAAATAAAGTCAAGCAAGATATTACAAGCTTAAAATCAGGCTTTTTTTTTGCAAAGAAAGCGATTGCAATTTTCTAGAGTTAAGTTTTCTTTTCTACATTTGGTCAAAACTCAAACAGCAAGAAAATGCTTGACTGTATTTTAGCAAACATCTACAAAATTGCCAGCTTTGCAACAGTCAACATTAACCAAGCCACTAATCTGAAGCCATTTATAACCTCAAGTAATTCTTTATGGATTTCAAGCTTCATTGCATGTTACCTAGACTTCTAACAAGAAGTTGGGAAATAAAGAACAAAGCTCTCAGAATAGTTTTAATCAACTCCACCAAAGCTAAATGCAACCAAAGGGTTTATGCTTGCTTAGCACCCAGAATGAAAATTATAGTTATTTAAATTCTTCATCTATTTAGGATTGTATATTTTGTCCGATGACCTGCTTTCTTGCTTTGCCTTTTGACATTTCTTTCAAGTACATTTTGGTGCTTAATGGACACCGTAATTGAAAACAGACCCTATCCAATAAAAGCTGTTGCAAAGTAATAATTTTACTCCTAATTCTGAGCAATTCAAATGAACCATAAGCGAGAAAATAACCCCAGGCACATACCAATAGTCTTCTTTTAAAATTCGCATAGAGAAGTTCTGTTCATTTAATAACCCCCAAATTAAAGGAAAACGCATGATTCAGTCATCTGGCCACAGAGTTAGATCATGCTCTATGACATCATCTTGGACTGCCTAATCCAGCTAAAGCGGAAGTCAATCCAAATCCGGGGAAAATCTCTGTATTCTGCAGCAGTGCTCTGCAGAATAGCAGAGGATGCTTGCTTTTTGAGTAAAATCTACAGAAATGTAAAACACAGTCCTCTTTTCAATAAGGTTTTCTCTGTAGGATCCAAGAAGGCATATAGAAATAATGGGGCAAACAAACCATAACTTATTGGTTTTCCTAGTCAAAAATCAAGAATCACTTCTTACCCATTCCTATAATGTACCATTTTATTTTCCATGCTGTTGGTTTTACTGTTCACAATAACAGGACACTTACGGGTTTTATGCACAGTGGTAAAGAAAAAGGGCAACCAAATGAGCCATTTCCAAACCAAGGCTGTGTTTTTCTCGGCCGCAAAACATTGCAAAGCTCTTCCATCACTGGACCTGCCCAAGAATGCCCAACGACAGTTGGTTTCAGCAGCTGTTTAAGTCTTGTAAAGCTATGCAGCAGTTGGGCAACCCCTGTTCTCTTTGTCAAAGCTGACACCGCATGTGCCAGCTATAAAGTTAACAAAACACATCAACAAACTAATGTGTCAAAGGGCGGCTCAGCAGGGCGATGACGCAATATGTGCAAATGCTGACAGGTGAGACAGCAGGAGTAACTTTTGAGGTGTAGGTCAAAAAGTATAAACTTTCACTAAAGATGACCAGAGAAAGTGATTAGAAACTCCAAAGATATTAACGAAAAAACCCTCAAAATTATTGAATCGGAGAGTGAACGTTTTCCGTATCTACTTTTCCCCCAATGGTTTTCTGGAGATCACAATATGACTGGTGTGTGTGTGATAAATCTGATTCCATCCTTCAAATGCAGGCCCTTGTGTCAGCATGGAGTCAGGTTAGACACACACATCAATCATCTTGTAATCTTGAGAAAACAAAATTCTCAACATTAACTTATTATCTTGAGAAAACCATAATAAAGTACTAGATCCTGAAAATGTCTGCTCTCAGCTTCCATACAAAATAGTTGTTAAAATAGACTAAAATTAAAACTGCTAATTATTCAATTTTGATTTTTCCAGAGGTCTTTTGCAAGAAAAGCAAATTACAAACATAATTTGAATAATAAAGGTACAGTTAAGATGAGCACTCACTTTATTGAGTATTTGTTGTTAGAACCAGGTTCTACCTCATTTTGCCTTCAGAACTGCTTTGATTTACTGCCTTTGAATTGAGATTAGGTGACTGTGAAGGCCATCATTGTCATCTTCCAGAAACCAGACTGAAGTGACTGTAGAGGTGGTACATCACACTGGCGGAAGCAGTCATCAGTAGATGGATATGCTGTGATTATAAAGAAAAGGACCTGGTCAGCAACAACACTCCAGGACAGCATTTCCCAGCTGCCCTGCATGTTTTAGGTGTTTCCCTGCTTCAGCAAACCTGATTCAATCAATGGCTGCTTAACAGACGTTTAGCTGAACTGCAATCATCTGAATCACGTGGCAAAGCAGGGAGACATCTTAAACATGCAGTGTGCCTTGAGGACCAGGGTTGGGGGTTGGGGAACACTGCTCTGTGGTGGTATGTAAACAATGTTCAGTTGGTACCAACAGGCCTGCCAAGAAAACACCCCTTGTCAACATACCACCACCAGCAGCGTACGCCGTTGATACGGGGCAGGATGAAGCCATGCTTTCATGTTGTTACCTCCAGGTTTTGACCACACCATTTGATTGTGACAGCTGAAATGAAGACTCATTAAACAAACTGTTGTCCAACTTTGGTGGTCCTCTGTGAATTGTAGCATTAGTTGCTTCTTTGCTGACAGAGTGGCACCTGGTGTGGCTTTCTGCTGCTGTTGCCCATCTACATGTTATGCATTCACATATGGTGTTCCTTACTTTGATTATGAGTGAATATTCAAGCTAGTGTTGCAGAGCTGTCATTTCAATCCACTCTGGCCTCATTTGACCACTGACATCTCCAACGATGCATTTTCACCACACCTCAAATCCATCTATCTATCTATAACTGTAAATTGAGCAGCTTTTCAGATTGGACAACCGGAGGGAGCCATAAGACCATACCGTAATCATTTAACCCTCACAACTTGGCATCTACAAATTTCAATGGGTAGGCTTAATTACGACTCTGGCTTATGTAAAAATATTCTTGGTTTGATTCACTATACATTACATTCCATCTGTCTGACCCATCAGGGCCCCAAGCAGCAGCTCCAGGCAGCTGTTGTTTGGTCAGCTAAAGGCACAATCTCGCCATTGTGCATGACCTGCAGCTGGCATGAGTCTGGAATCCTGACAAACAATGAATCAATCAAAGTTCCTGCTTAGTATACCAGACGTGGGCAGTGGCACAGACAGATCTATAACAGCTGTAATGCAGATAGATCCCTGGTGACATAGTCCATTTTTTTTTAGAGGTTTATAGTTTCATGCCAGGCTGAATATTCATAATCAAGCTGACTCCACTAAACCCAACTCTATATGTCAGAGTCTGGATAGGCACGTCATATTTAGCAGACTGAGAGTTTGTAGTAAAATTTACAAGATATGGCTTCGCGTGTTGAAAAACCTCAAATTCTGACAGTTTCCTTTTCATCTGTGTCCAATACATTTGAAATAAGCCTCACAAAAAAAAGGGAAAAAAAATGCCTTAACCTTTATGGTTTTCATTCTTGTAACATTATTATCTTAAAGGCAACATGTGCAAAATCCAGAAGTTTGATAAAGTAAACATCAAAACATTTTCTAAAATATTTCCAACATGATAACTTAAATGTATAATAAGTTAGTGGTTAAATATATAAAGAGGTGTGGCAACAGTAGCAGTATTTTGCAATGCACAGAGATCTTCTGCATGGTTTTATTATGTTTCCATAATACGCTCCCAGTAATCTGCCAACTCTCAGATTATTAAATATTCCGTCATCAGCTCCTGTTACGACATCCTTTGGTTACATTATCGCAACGATTCAAAATGAGATACTTCCATGTATCATCAATGTGTTCAGTTTTCTGACAGCCTGCTAACTTCAGCATACCCACACTGCCCTCTGCTGCTAGAGCTGTGTTACTATTCATCTGGAATATCCATAAATGAGGACGATGTAGGTTTTATCTACCTACATCTGAGTAAATCAGGATATTATTGAGAAGTTCATTTATTTTAGTAATTTTATTTAACAAAGGAAACCATGTGCATTTGTTTCTGTTAATTTCGATGAGTATGAGTTAGAGCTAATAAGACACAAAAATCAGCTTTCAAGAAAACCACATTATTACATAAGACAATTACATTTTGATTTTCTACCCAGAAAAGTTATATCATGGCTTATATAAGCATGGGGAAGTTTGTTTAGGCCAACAGTGAGTCACTGAGACCCCTCAGAAGATTCTTGCTAAAAACACCATGTATTCAAAGAGTGTTGAATGCAAGAATATTAATTAAAACCTAAGTGGAAGGAAAACAGGGGTTCATACACCAGGGATAACCAAAGGCAAAAGAGGACTGAGAAGGAAAAAAAAACATTTCAGAATAATCTCCATGGACTGGGAAGAAAACAAACTGGGTTGCTTTTCAGCGGCCCATTAGCACCTACCCACATTGCCAAAAATCCCAGTGCTTGGTTTATTGACCATGATATCACTGTGTTTGATTGACCAGCAAAATTACTAGCCCTAAACCACCAAAGAAAATCTGTGGAGTGTCACCAAGAGGAAGTTAAGGGACATCAGAGCCAACAATACAGACAAACGGAAGGCAGCTAACAGAGCAACTTGCTAACGGAGGCCCTATAGTAGAGCATACAGCATAAAGCATACATGCTTTTCTTTTTCATTATTTTGAGCTTTTGAGGAGATGCATAGTCGTTTTTCACAGCTATGCAAGAGATATGAAAAGGAAGCTCATTTGTTATCATTTATTTATTACCTTTTTTATATAAGAACTCCTGTCCTAAACGTCCTGCAGCAATTATTTCCATGATAAAGGTCCCTCCTATGCTAAGCGCCTCCAACATGTGATTTGGACAGGACATGGATTTTATGGCTGACTTCCTTTCCTAGAATTTCTTGTTCTACTGGTTGGCCTTCTTACTAAACCTCTCTTTCACAACATTAACTTCCTTTCTATTCAGCAAAGCTTGCAAAACTCAACTGAGAAGACTCAAACAGTAGCTACATGACTCTGAATCAAAATGGGAACTATTATTTTTCCAGTAATCAATGTTTATTTCCTCTTATAAAATAATTACAGTAATTTTGTTAGACCATGAAGACATGTTTTATTTTGTATCACTAAACTGCTCACAGTAACTGCATTAAATTACACTTTCAAATATATTGATATTTACTGATAATTTCATATTGAACAGCAGAAAAAATAGCAAAACTAACATCATTAATTGGAATTTGTTGTGACACAATGAAAAAATTATCATGACATGAAATTTATCACGACAAGTGATGGAAAATGCAATAAAATAGACACAGCAAAGAAGAGAAGATGACAGCTGTTGAAACAATGGATGGAAGAAAAGTAAAATCAGCAGCAGTCGTATTCGATCTTTGCTCATTTTGTGAGGATGATGATGGGAAAGCTGAAGGCTCAGCCCACAGCTATTTGTCACAGAATAAATGGTATCATGAGGAAAGAACATAATGTGGAACTACTGAAGCAATATCTCAGTTTGCCAGTGATCCTAAATATACCACATAATTAGTTGCAAAGTGGCTTGAGGAGAAAGTAGTAAATATTTTGGAGGGCCCATAAAGTTCTGATCTCCGTCCCACTGAACATTTCTGAGGGTGGGCGAATAGGGCAGCCAACAAATGTGACTCAGTTACCACTCAAATCATTTAGGATTTAACTGGTATTTATGGTTTTTTCCGTTCTTAAAAAAAGCTAAGGCTGATTTAGTGTTTAAAGTTTAGTTTGACTGAAAGCCAGGCTGTGAAAAAATAGGTTAAATTGAGTTTAAAATTTGGCATTTAAAGTCTAAAATGAATATAAATGCAGATATTTCTTTATCATTTGCTGTGTTTAAAATATATTTGACTGATTTACCTATTTTATTAACTTGGAAATCTGTGGTTTTACTTTGCATGTCCTTCATTCTGATACTGATTTAAAGTAACTATGTTTTTGGCAGAAACATAACAAGTTCAGCTAGTCAAGCTGCTTAAAACTTTCCCCTAAGCCTAAGTAATGTCAGGAATTTGTAGAAAAACATGTGGACTTGACAGACATCCACATGTCGTCGTGACATTATTTCACTTACATACTACATGTGGTGTCAAACTCCAGTCCTCAAGGGCCGCTGTCCTGCATGTTTTAGATGTGCCACAAGTATAAAACGCTGGAATGTTTTGGCTTAATTACCTCCTCCTTATGCAGATAAGTTCTCCAGAACCTTGCTAAAGGTTGCAGGACAGCGGTCCTTGAAGACTGGCGTTTGACACCAGTGAGAGAGGATTGTGGCTGAGAAATTTGAAAACATGGCTTCCTCAACATGCAAAGCTCCACACCTCCGACAGATGGCGCTAACAGTCACCCGCTTCCACTTTCATGACATCACGGTGAGGGCTCTTCTTACTGGATGGTTCTGCCTGTATAAACACCAGTTAACGACAAGCTCCTCAACCCAAAGGTAGATAAACTCCATACCTGTTTCACCTTCTCTCAAATAAGCCATTTGTGACCTTTGCAAGTGCAAGAAATAAAGGCAGTCGCTGTTGGTTGTTTTTGTGCATTAGTGGTCGCTAGCTAACAGCTAAGTCAGGCAGTTAGCTTCAGTTGATTAGCTTTAGCTTAGCTTTTCAACAGCTGGGTATCAAACTGCTGCTTTCTGAGGCTATTAAAAAGCTACGCTGGGGACGTTGTGAACGTGGGCATATTAAAAAAAGAGTTGAACTTGGCGTTTAGCCGCTGTTTTTTTATTTTATTTTTTTATTTTTTATCTTCAATAGCTTGTGTTAATCATTAACTGGTAACGTTAGCCAGCCTCGGTAGCTGTTGTGTGAGTCGTTATCTTTGCTTTATCTGAAAGACCTCACTGTAACTGGATATAGGTTAATCATTGGAGTGTTGTTTAGTACACCTGATCAAGCGCGATTAATTCAGTGGTATGACTTGCATTTATTACTCATTGAGACTGATTTGGCAGCTGTCAGTGCCATTGCAACTCATCCGATATCAGTGTTTTCCAGATCAGTAGGTCAGGGTGTTAAAAGCTGCCCAACTATTGTTGTCAAAGTCGGTATTGGGCACACGAGATAATATGCACGTAGTACAATCGAGATGTTATTTGTTTCTTTGTGATATATTCAGATCAGTCTACGGGAACAGCCGCTTTCAGCTTTACATAAGTTGTCATCTTGACTCATGTTGTCCCGAACATACGTGGCAGTTTGTTGACTATGGCTTGTTACAAAACAGTGATGGAGTGATAAACGAAGCAATGAGTTAAACTGACACTGATTTCCTCCTAAACTCGGGATTGACTCTTGTTACACCTCAAAAGTTATGTGGGATCAAAATAGACATCTATGTTTAATAATCATCTGGGGATTTTATTTTTAAGAGCAGACAAAAGGTTGAAGGTCAGTGAGTAACTGGGGCATAGAGACATAATAAATAACCAGGAAGTACAGCGTCTACTTGTGTATCAGATGGCACAGTTTCTTATTGGGAATCATGCTAACATTTAATATTATTATAAATGGTTCTTCATTTCTCACGACATTTTCTGCTCCTCACACACAAAATTAGCAATTGAAAATATTTTCAGGTAACTGTTGTTCTTTGTAAATTTTAGGCATGAAACTAAATCTTGCATTTCATGGGTGGATAACCATGCAAAGCCAACTACTTAAACAACCAGTTTACAGTTTACAAATGCTATTAATTGCTTGATAATAGCTATAAGCAGTATTTGAACTCTATTTGAACAGCTACTGCTTATTTCATGCACATCTGTGGAAATACAACTTATTTATTGATAAGGTACTCCACTTAAAGCTTGAGTTTATGAATTTATGACATACTGGAAAGTGTATTTGGGACCAGTGGGAGGTCCCTGAGAGGGGGAGTGAACAGAAAGAATGAGGACTGGTAGGTGTAGGTCTAATCACCTCTTAAAATACTCTCCCAGCTTAGAAACAGGGGCTTGTGAGGCTGTCAGCAACTTCAGAGCTCGGTTACACTTTGGGCTTTCCTTTGTTGTATCTTGCAGACAGAGTAACTGTGAAGATCTCGCTGTTTTGGTTACAGGAATCAATGGTATGGACTTGTCGGGGTCCAAGCAGGTAACAAAGTGATGGTCTAAAGACTCGCAGTCACAAGAGGTGCTTGCGCCTGGAATGTTGCGCTGGTCGGTGCATCTAGAAGGAGGGCCACGGAGAGTCAACCATGCTGCTGTGGCGGTGGGGCACAAGGTCTACTCCTTTGGGGGCTACTGCTCCGGGGAGGACTACGAGACGCTGCGTCAGATCGATGTGCATGTCTTCAACTCAGGTGGGCAGTGAATGTGGTTTTTGTTTATCTGAAATTATTTCAATTTTGTTTTAAATTTAAGTGTGTGGAACTGTATTTTGTTGTAGGTGGTAAGTGTGGCTGTTTAGAGGCTCAGTTGTTTAACTTTTTGTAAATTAAAGAAAATAAGTAGTTTTAATATCTTAAGCACTTGCCCAAGCATGGGAATCTTAGAATGATGTCATAATGTCAGGAGATAAAAACTTTAGTCATAAAAGTATAAAGTAATGTAGGAATTATTGCGGCTGCTGTCTGGGAATTGGTTGGGTTGAGGCTCTCAAGGCAAAATTACCTTGAATAAAAATGCGATAGTTTCATAGTGTCAGGATTTCTACAAAAATTCATTTTGCAAAATCATGTGATATAAAAACAGTTCTTTAAAATCAAAAGCATCAGTAATTCATGTCGCTTTAAAATAAACAAACCAACTGATTATTATAAATATAAAAATGTTAAATATTACATTGATGAGCATAGATAAAATATGAAACACCACCTGCTGGATTTAGTAATTTGTTTTCTATGGCTCCAATTCACTGCAAATGTTACCTTTGCCACTTTGCAAGACAAACAGATCAAATTAATATACAGAAATGTATAATCAAGACACTTCAATTATAAACTAATGCAGATCCAGTTACATAAGTAGTATACTGCACAGTAGATTCAAATCAACTTTATTATGTCACCTGGTAAAACAGTGGAAAGGAACAACACCCTTTTAATTGAAAGAAACCTCCAGATTTGTAAGGGCAATCATCTTCTGTAACCAACCGGAGCTCTATGTGTGGTTACTTACACAAAATATAATACATTTTTTAGCTGTTTATAGAATAAAACAGCTGGGTTATTTCTCATCCTATCCACTCTGGTAGCCATTCATGCTGCATGCAGTATCTTTTTCATGACCCACATTGACCTTGTGGGTGAAAAGTGTAGATGCACATTACTGTTCTCCATATAAACGCCAGTCACCCCAGTCACAGCCTCGTAGTAAACGGGCTTTAAACCACAGGAGAGGTCTGACAGAAACCTCCCCTTATGATTAAGCTCCACCACTTTAACTGTAGCTAACAGTTAGACTGCAGGATTTCCATTGTGGTTAGTTTACTTGGTCCCGTCAGATGTTTTTCAGTTGCTAACTCACAAACACAGCTGTTATCTTGAAAGTTGTCACCCCAACTCATATAAAGCTGGTTCCGTTGCTTCCTCCTGACCCATATACCATTGGTTTTTCCTCCGTGAGGTCAGCCAGCTGCTTTAACAGTTGCTCAAGTAGCTTGATCTTACCTGCCGTTGGAATATCCTAAAAAGTTTATCTAGAACTAGATCTGAAGCTGATTGTAAATAACGCACCATAAATATTGATTATTACCGTTTGGCCTCTCTGTCCTCCTTTTCATTGCAGCAGTTGTTTATAGCCTTTGTTTTTTTCTTCTAAGATACAGTTAAATTTGGATTGTCAGTCTGAATCACCCTGGTTTGTATTTTTCAGGTATTATATTTCTTTTCACTTCTGTATCATTTTTTAAATATTTATTTTATGATGAGGAATTTGCCTAATGATTAGGGGTGTCCGAAGTGCGACTCAGTGGCTGTTTGTGGCCGTTGGAATAATTTTGTGTCCTGCCTGCAGTTCAGAAGTGGTAGAAATGATGTTGCCCTCTGGAAATGAACACTTTTTGTAAACATTTCCATGGCAGGTTTATTATACTTGGTTAAACAAGGCAAAGTTTTTTTGCTGGTGGAAATGAAGACATTAAAAAACTATAAAAACATTTTATAGACCAACAAAATAAAAAATAAAAAAAATAATAGGTTTGAAAAGTTTAAAAAATATAAAAATTGAGGCAAACGTCATACTAATGTTTGTGTTCCAGTGGACACTAATTTAATTTATTGTTAAAAGTCTTGAATTGGAGAGAAAAAGCTAATTTTGGCTCCTGAGAACTTTCAACTTGGGAATTTTGGTCCTTGGTCCAAAAGGTTTGGACACGTCTGATCATTTAATCTGTACTGACCAGTTATATAGTGAATGGTAATAAGTCTTGTTCTCTTAATTTAAGAAGCTGTTGTCGGCTACTTGTGTATCGCAGTGTCTCTGCGCTGGATGAAGTTGCCCCCAGTGAGGATGGGGGGACACGAACGGGCTCGTGAAGTGCCGTACATGCGTTACGGCCACACAGCTGTGCTGCTGGATGATACGATCTACCTCTGGGGCGGGCGTAACGACACAGAGGGGGCCTGCAACGTGCTGTACGCCTTTGATGTCAGTAAGTACACCCTCGTCTCACTCGTGCTGTCGAGCGGCTGTGTTTCCTCTCAGGTGCGCACGTTTGATGTCAAGGATCTCTCAGACAAAACCGTTTGTCAAGTTGGAAAGCTGTGACACCTGCATGTGTGTCTAGTGGTTTTATGATGTTGCACATGATTTAAATGTCAGCAGTTTCTAACCAGTTTGCGCTTCTTAGATACCCATAGGTGGTCCACGCCCAAGATTTCAGGGGCAGTTCCTGGGGCGAGGGATGGCCACTCAGCCTGTGTGCTAGGAAAGGCCATGTACATATTTGGAGGATACGAGCAGCTGGTGAGTGTGTGTCAGTCTTTACTTTTTACCTACGTTTTACAGAAATATAAATATGTAAAGTTATTTTCCTCTTGGTGTTTCAGGCTGATTGCTTCTCTAATGACATTCACCGGCTGGATACCACCACCATGGTTTGGTCGCTAATTAATGCCAGAGTAAGTCCAAATCATCAACTGGTCTTTATTTTTAAAGCGGATAGAATGTTTTTTTTTTGTTTGTTTGTTTGTTTGTTTTTTACCACGCAGTAGACAATGTTTTCATATTATTTTCTAGCTGAGATAATGTTGATATCAAGAGAGAATTACTGTCATTGTGAAATAAATGCTTTTCTCCTATCCTCACATTCTTTTTACAATTAAAAGTTTTTTTTTTTTCTGAGCCATATTATTATGAATTCTCAAAAGGCTTTTATTGTCTTCCTGTCTTTGTATAACAACTGGTGAAAAGAGAAAATAAAAAAAGCATCTACACATTCTGGAAATACAGACATGTGAAAGGCTTTAGCATGGCTCCAGGCCAGCTGAATGTGCAGGGAGCAAATACTTTTCTTTGTTTTCCAAAGCGCTATTCATTAACAACAGAGCCAGTTTTGCTTTTGCATGTTTATTCTTTCGCAACAACAGGGAGCTGTATTATACTAATAAACTCTGTTCCTTTTACGACACAGTGATGTCTGAAAAGAGGTTTAGACTTAGGTTTTCACCTTGCAGTTGGTAAGGTGAAAGTGAAAGTGGTTGGCACCACTAGATGGTGCTGTTGTCCTTTTTTTGTCAGTGTGAGAATGGGTTTGTGAACTACATTTGAACTCAAGTTTTTAAGTGCATAAAATTGTAGATTTAAAATAATATTGCCCAATAAAGAACACCTCAGGTTTTTAATTTTTACTGTTAAATATAAGGCTGCCTCTAACAACGGTGTATATTTTGTCGTTCCACAAACATCAAAGCAATCGTAGTTTTTTATTTTTTTCACAGCCAATCTTGGCATTTATTTTATGTCTTATAAATAAAACATGAAACACATAAAAAGGTTATATTTACTCCTCGTTGGTGCCAGTCTAGCAGCAGCAGTGTTTGTGATGCCTCTTGATGAGTCTCCTACGTCACTCTTGAGGAATTTAAGACCAATATTTGCAGAACTGTATGACTTCACCAGCATGTTCACCTCCGAATGGCTTACAAAAAACAAAATAATGTTATTTTAAGAGACGTCTGAAAAGTGAAGCAACTGGTCCCCTGTTTTTTTAAAAGTTGGGATCAAACTAATTTTTCCATTCCTCTATTTTTTTGACCTGAAAATAAAATTTATGAGAAGTAAAAGGTGAATTTTAGTCGCATTCTGCATGTTCATTAAATATGTGAAGTAGCAGTGGCTGATATGAGTAGAGCTGCCAAAACAAAATTACTTCTTGAGACAAATACTTTTTCAATGCCCAGTAAATATAAAAAGTCTGGATAATGTGTTCAGCACCTTCTTCACCCAGATTTGTTTTCTTTCTTTTTTTTTCCAAGGGCACACCGGCACGATGGAGAGACTTCCACTCAGCCACCATCATTGGGACAAAAATGTTTGTGTTTGGAGGGAGGGCAGACCGCTTTGGCCCCTTCCACTCCAACAACGAGATCTACTGCAACAAGATCAAAGTGTTCGACACAGAGACCAACTGCTGGCTGAGCACCCCGACCACACAGCTGTCGCCAGAGGGACGCAGGAGTCATTCAGCCTGTAAGACATAAACACGCACAAATAACGCGTGTTGAATCTGTTTTTGGATTTTACTTGTCCAATATCAAGAGTATAATTTTTATTCTATTCACAGATTTATGTGATGAAAGTATAAAAAGAACTAGCATACAGCTCTGGTCAGAAGCTTGCATACACTCATGTTGCGGATATATGTCGCATAAATTTTTGGTCTTTTAATAAGCTCTTTGAACTATATTTTCCAGGGTGGGATTATTAGTTAAACAACTTTTAAAATCACCAAGATTTGGTGTACAAAGTTGTTTTTTCTGGATTTTCTCATTCAACCAGAGTCAAACATTGGCATACAGACTCAAATATATACATACACCACCACAAATACGTGAAAAACCAACAAATAAAAATGAACTTGTCTAACTTTGATAAGAATAGTGACCAAATACTCAACCAGAGTTTTTCCCAAAATTGGTGGAGGGGAAATTATTCTTTTTAGCCTGAATGTTCGATGTCATGCCTGTGAGAATTTGAGAAAAATCCACAATAAATTGAAAAACTTCTTGAATTGGAAATCCAATGAAGTCGTTTCCTGTTTACGAAAAAAAGACGCAAATAAATCACATTCATGTCCATAATGGTTGTTCATTTCTAACCAGCCTTTCATATGTTGCCATATTCTTTGAACTGTTTATCTTTGTGACGAGTCACAAAACTGTTGATTTGTGTTCAGTCTGCTACAACGGAGAGCTCTACATATTTGGAGGCTACAATGCCCGCCTGGACCGGCACTTCAACGACCTTTGGAAGTTTAATCCAGGTGATTTGTTTCCGTCTTAAATCTATCTGGGCAAAGGTGTCGCGTTATCGTCTGCTGCTGATCTGTCTTTCCAGGAAGCTTTTCTTCCTTCATGTGTCACTGCTGCTGATGTCTAGCGGAAATGCAGCCATTGCTGCGCTTATTTGCACTGTCCTACTTTTTGTCTTTTATCTGCAGACAATCATTCCCTCCCTTATTACATCATTGCCAGTTTCACAGTGTTGTCTGGCTGCCCCCTTTTCATTGTGCATAGTGTTACCCAGATGTCATATATGTTGGGCCAGAAGCACTCAGATGAAAACCTGACAATAACTCAGTCTGTAGAGCTCTGACAAATGTCAGCTCTCAGCTCACTTTAATTGCTCTCACTTGGGGAATGAAATGTGCCGTTGTTGCAACAAAAACGTTGCTGTTATAACTAAAGCAACACACCTGTGGTTTTCTGATTCTGTCAGTTATTTTTCTATATCATGTTAGAATCCGACATGATTGTCTTCACATTTTGTGTGTTGGTGTAAATTGTTGGTATTTTTTGTGTGATTTAACCGACGCAAAGTAGAGCATAGTGACTTGCAAGAAAAAGTTACAGGATTTTAAAATTATTTTTCTGAAAAAAGAAAAAAAAAATCTTAAAAGTGTGGTGTGCATTTCACCTTTTGCTATTCAGTTAATAGTTGGTTAATCAAAAAAATAGTCACCAGATTAGCCTTTTCTGGTTCTGTTCTCAGCCCTTTCGAATAGTTGATGCTGGAATTAGTTCTTCAGAAGTAGATGCAGATGCATCCTTTGCTTTGCTATAATCAAGCTTTCACTAATAGAATGCTTTGTTATTGCATTTTAGGGAATAAAATGTTTATTATGTTTAAAAAAAAGGGAACTGAATTATTTGTTTATTTGCATCCTTTAATGTATTTAGAATATAGTTTAATCTGCAGAATATGAATGTTTTTTTTTTTATTCAATTAATTGTCAGAATATTTGATTGAATAATCAATTACAGAAATGATCTTCAGTTGCTTCCCTGTTTTGGATTTGCAAAATTAAATGAGTTGTCAATTATTATGTGTAAAGTGAATTTTATATATCTTATTTTCACAATTCGAACACTGCTTAAAACTTCTTTATTCCTCACTTGTCTGCTTTGTTTCTTTGTCTTAAATTACACATATTCACACTTAATGTTTATTAAGTGACTTCTTAGGGGAATTGGTTTCACTTGATTTAATTTAGGAGTGTCAGAGTAAAGGGGGCTGAATTAAATTTCACAAATGGCCATTTTCAGACTTTTATCAGAATAAAAACCATGAATAGTTAATACTTTAAAGTGATTTGAACAGAATGAAGCGGACCTATTTATCCAAACTATTTGCTGTCCACTAGATGGCAGCACCTCGATTACAATCATAATGCTCCCAAGTTTGAATGGCAGGTTGCTATAGAGATGTGGTGATGATTGAGGATGAGACTGTGAGGCTGCACTTAAGCCTTTTATGGAGCAAACAAGGAAGCCTCAACGTCATCATCATCATTCTGATTCAGAGCGACAGAAAGGAGCTGAAATGTGAAGGTTGTCTTTTATGGGTGATGGAAATTCTGTCTCGGTTTTCCATCCAGCCATTACGTTTCTGTGAATAAAAGCAAGACATCAGCACAAGATCTTAAAACTTTAATTCGTTTCCCAGCAGTGTTTTTTTTTTATCTATACAAAAACAAGACATCAAGAAGAAAATATGTAGCTCTCTCAGACAGAAACAGCACTATATTACTTACATACATGAGACAACACTTCTCACTGTACATTGTTCAGTTTAAGATTAGACATTGTTTTCTCTTTTTAATTGCTGTTCGACTGTGAGCATTGTTTTAATGAAGGAAGCTCATGAACTGCAAGAGCAGTAAAGAAATCACTATTGGATCATGTAAGCAGAAGTGATGGAGAATTTCTATGACGTAGCTCTCACACATCATCATTTAATGTGCCCAAGATTACTTTTTATTTTTACTGTGTTTAATCTAAATGAGTCTGACTGAATTATTAAGTCTTCTTCTTTTATATTGTTGTGGCTCACTTGATTTTTTTTTTCTTCTTGAATTTCCACACAACAGAACAATTCTTGTGGAAGAAGGTAGAGCCGAAGGGGAAAGGCCCGTGTCCACGGAGGCGGCAGTGCTGCTGTATGGTCGGAGATCGAATCGTCCTCTTTGGAGGAACAAGGTAAGAAAATATTCCTACTCGTGTATCATTTTATAAGCCAACCAGTGTTTTCTTCCTAAACCGTTAATTATCCATGCATTAAAAAAATAATGACACTTTTAGGCTTTATTTTATTTTATTTTTTACATATATTTGTAAATGTATTTATTTATTTTAGAAAGTATTGATGGAAATGCATGTAACAGCTTTTTACAAAGACGAGCAATTATGCAAAAAAAATTACAACCGCAGGTGGCCCCAATGATTAGTGTTGAGGTTTGTGGATATAATACAAACTTTTTACAGTTGGTATTCTTTGGACAATTGTGTGACAAATTATTGTACATATTAAGCTAAAATGTTTAATCAAACTACAATGAGAAACAACGTTATACCTTACAGTAAATCTTTGTGATCTTATTTACAGTAACAACTTTGTATTACTGTCAGTTTATTGGCATCAATTCACAACAATATTTTTTCTTGAGGCTCTTTACAAAGAAAGCTAAAATTTCTGAAAAAATATAATCAAATCAGTCAAATCATGTAGTCGAATTGTATTATATTTATACATTAAATACAACAGTTATATTTATTATATAATGCCAACTGGTAATCGTGTCTACCCTTAATTAAAGTGTAGCATACCATGCATAGACACATATGAGATATTTGATGACTGTCAAACAGTTATCTTTGCTCGTCTTGCCTAAAAAATGGGAAAAACTTGAAAAGGGACTTTTAGAAAACCCACAGAAGACTTTTGAAGGTTTCAAAGGTTACTTCTTTAAACGTAAAATCAAGATGATTTAATTCCGATAATTACTGAATCGCTCTGTCTTTGGTAGTCCAACAAGAAGACTGAGGTTGTTTACACACCTGAATGATGTTGAAACAAACTCTGGTTCTTCCAGGAAATAATTTAAAAGCAGTTTAGTGTTTTGAATTTGTATTAAATTTTCAGTTGACTAAAGACATAAATACATAGAATCCTTCTTGAACATAAAAAACAAGTGTTGTTCTGACTTTTTTTTTATTAACAAAGCAAGCAGAGACTAAGAAGAACTGTTTCTTTTGAACAACAAAGTGGAGGGTCTGCCGCCTGTAGACAGCAGGCTGATTATTCCCCTTGGTGCTTGTAAGACAGTAGTGATAGCTGGTTAGGTGCCGCTGGGCTGGCGACCGACTTGTGATAGGCCAGTAGCCAGCAGATTAATGAGGCAGCTTACGGCGTTGGCGTGGTCTAAAGTTGTCTGAGTCCTGGGCTAGTGTTATCAACAATGCTACTGTTATCAGGCAGACCCCACAGGGACAACCTGACAACGGTTGAGAGAGCCGTGGATAAGGTCTTCTGAGCTCCACTCCGTCTACAGGCATCTACAGGAGTCTGAAAACGGGTCCAAAGGCTGGAATTCTTTCAGAGCTTTATAATTTACCACATACAGTGACTTCCAGAGTGTTTGGAGTCCTTGAATGTCTTCAGTTTTCTCATGTTACGACCGAAAACTTCAGATTTGATGTGGTAGACCAACGCAGTGGAAGGAAAGGGATGCACAGTTATTTTTTTTCTTTTCACAGTTAAGCTTTTGAAAATATGGAGTGTATTTGTTTTCAGTCCCACATTCAAGAGGCCTATGGTAACTCTGGATGAGCTGCCTAAACCCGTAGCTCAGTTGGTTCTGAATCTGGTCGGAGTTACCAACCCCTGGTTTGGATCAAAGTATGTTCATGTGTTGGAATGGCCAAGTTAAAGTTTGAACTGAAATCCTGTCGGAAATCTGTGGAAAGAAATGACAATAGTTGTTCACAGACTCGCTCTCAGTCAGATCTGACTGATTTAGAGCTACTTTTCAAAGAAGTGACAAATCTGGAGGAAACCCACACCGTTACGGGGGCCAGCTTTCAAACTCCATGCAGAAAAAAGCCAGGACACAGGACCTTGTTGCTACTTTTGATATTTATATAAAAAAATAAAACGGGTCACTTTCTTCACACTTAATATTTTTGCACTAGTTTGTGAGATGTCACATAAAGTTAATAGAGTTGTGTGATTTTAACGTAATGCGTGAAAAGAATCTGAATATTTTTGCGCTGTAATGTTGAGCAACACATTTGTCTTATTCTTTAATTTTAGCAGGCTGATGTTACATCTTGGAAAATGTGAATAATAAATTCTTTGCTGAACAATAAAAACAACCAACTTGTAGTTTTAGTTTTTGGCATGGTTCTAAGATGGAAAGCTACATAAAATAAGAGTGAAAAAAATAATTAGAAGCCCCTCGATGGTTTTGGATTTCCTCTGGGATTAGTCTGAGTTTTAGGAGTCATGATTTCCTGTCGAGAGCAGATAGAGACGAGTCTGGAGAGGGGAGTGTGTTTGAGTTGATGAAGTGTGAAGAGGAAGAAATCAAACATTGCAGAATATCTCCAACATCCTGTTTAAAATCCCAAGCAATTTAAGACTCTTGGTTAACATATGCAGACCTTCACCCCTGGTATTCCTGTAAAAAAATCTTTTGTTTTGTCTGCAGTATTTCTAATACGCAGGATTTTGTTGCTAAGCAGATGTTCTGTGGGTTTTTAATGCTGCCAAGATGTAGTTTTCAGTTACTGTACAAATGATTGCTTTATCCTCCTAGCTCATAAGAAAACTTACCACACCGGTTCTTTTACCTAGAATTGCACATTTGTTTGTGTGAGCACACTTAAGCCTCTTACACACAGGAAGTCCCATAAGCACATGCACAGACTAGACACACAAACAAACCCTAACAGCTTCTTATCGAACTCATTTGCCTGCTTTACTTCGAAAGTTGTTCTATTACGCTTCATTCGTTTTTTTAATTCCTGGGATGATTTGCATCAGTAGCAGGTGGTTTTTCACCACAGACCACTTACTTAGAGAAAATATTGGCTTTGTAATCACCCATTTCCACTCTGTCTTGTTTATTTTTGTAGAAGAGCAGTTAAATGGGGTAAAAAGTTACTGGGTGTTTGTTTCAGCAAGCTTGACAAATGCTCACATGGGCAATCATGAATTATCTTCCGGACACTTTGCTTGTGTTTTTTCTTGGCCTCCTCATTTTGCTGGGTCGTCTAAGGAAATTGTGTTGAAATTTATTGTCTACATTTTGTTTTCCTGCTTGGTCGTCCTTTCAGACTGATCCAAAACAGAACCCCTTCTGTTGATATTTGTTTTACTTCAAGGAATTTGGTCAGAAGAAATTTATTGCTTTAGTTTTAGACACTAGAGTTAATTAATACAACACTGCCATTGCTTTCAGCATGATATAAAGTGCTATATTCATTTATTAAAAATAAAGGAAACATAAGGTAAAGCTGTAAAATTACAGAGCAGTTTTATACATATTAATTTGCTAAATCTTTATTAAGCCTATTTTTTCCTTTGTTCATTTCTAGTTAAACAGAACAATTGCTAATTTTTTGTGAGAGAATTTTTGACTTTTTCTAAAGTAACTGAGCAAACATTGTTTGTGTGTCAGTGACAGGCTGGGCATTAGTAGCAGCCCTTTGTGTGCCACTTTCGTCAATCTAAACAGGCTTGCTGAGCTGCAGAAAGGCGCGAAATTTTGCCCCGTCTCTGATTTATGACCTATGGGAGCGTTCTTCTCACCGGGTGCAATTTGATATGCCCTCAATGCCTCCGTTTCACTCATTTACCGGGACCTGCTCACTGCCCCACGAAGGACGACCCCACGCATGACCAACTCCACCTGCACTGACCTTCAACTAAGCACACACACCGTGCAGATCTAAAACCCGAGAGTTTGTGTTTTATTTTTCACCTTAAAAGGATCCGAGCTGCGTACGAAAGCAGTGCCACATAGATTATGGATCTCCTGCTGCAGCTATGGTGTCATTGTTGGCGTTCATCATGTTGTGTTTAATTGCTTACGATAATCCCAGTTTGGGCTAAATCAGGAAGCAGTTTAAGCGTAGGAACAGGGCATCCTATGAGGGACAGGATGCGAACAAGGACATGACAGATTGGCATGCTGGGAGCAGACAGTTCAGAATGTGTGAAGGGGAATTTGCCACAGATCCGTGAACAACCTGACTATTGGAACATTTATTTTTTTAGAAGAAAAGATTTTTTGCAGAGCTGTAAAAACTGTAATGATTGTGCTAAAATGTTACCTTGTGATTGAAGGCTTTTTCCAAATGTCTGTATCTAAGTGATCTCAGTTGTGAGTGAAATGAAACCTTTCTAGTCCTCCAGTGCCTCTATGGGGAAAGCGGATAACGGTGTTCGTTAAATGGATTCTAAATACGTTTCACTGCTGGCAGTAGAGACCAGTCATTTTACTTCCATCAAAGCCTGAATGGTCTTTAGTGATAAAGACCATAAAGACTCTTTGAGACTTTAGAGAATAAGGGACCGGTTTAGTCTTCAAGTTTTTCTTTTAGCATGCTAAATATTTTTTATGGTGCCAGTAGGTACTCAAGTACTAAAATATAGCAAGATTATATCAGCTTGATTTTTTTTTTTCTTTTCTGTCACCTGCGTGAGACTGTTTTGTTTGCAGTTTTTTTTCCCTTCTGACCTGTAAAGAAAATTTTCATGGCTCCAGATATATTTTTGTTGCTTGCTTGGATTCATTCAGGCAGATGGAAGCAGCTATTGGTAATCGGACCTGACGTAGCAAACGTGTTGCTCATACAACTGATCACAGTAATGAGAAGCTCTTTGTGCATTCATAGGTTAAACAAGGCCAATGCAAATCCTGAAAGGCATAACCACAGGTTTTTCTTTTTGTGTAAAGTTTATATATGCCCAGTTCACAACAAATGTAATCTTAAGACAGCTTATAAAATGGAGATCCAGTTTTCTGTCAAAAGCTCCAAACTCGGTTCAAACCAGCCCACTTCTTTCCAGTAAATTCCTACTGGAATAATCCAGCACTGGAACCGGCTCACTTCTACTTCTACTATTTGTATGGATTAGTTTGTAATCCATACAAATTACCATTTGTATGGATTACAAATAGTAATTTGTAATCCATACAAATTGAATTTTAGTACAACATAATTTAATTATGTTATATATTTCCAGTTGGTACAACATTCTCTATGTAAGCTAACCTAGCTGATTCCTCTAGTTTATTGATTTTGAGTAAGCAGAAGGAACCATTTAGTTTAAAAAGAAAGAAATGTAAAATACGACTAGGCTAAATTGTTTTTTCCAAATAAGAATTACTGGCTTAGGTCTGCTTACTTTAGTACACTCAGTTAATCACAGATATAATGAAAACTGTGAATCTACCAATAAAGGAGACACAGCCAAACAGAGAAACTAGGATACTTGCTATGGAACGAATATCTGAGAGGTCAATACTACACTGTTAGTTGCAGCTAAGAACAGTAGACCATAAAAGAATGCTTTTTATAAGACTTTATGTTCAATCCAGATAAATTATGCAAAGAAGCTCAGTTCGGATATTAGATCAAAAGCATTTTGTGGTTAAACAAATCAGAGTCTCATATGATGACAGTAGCAGTTGATGCTGCGTTATAATACCTTTCTTTCATTGTAATATTAAGCTCCTGCTTACTGTTCAAATAGCAGTAATGGTGAATCTGATGTAATCTAACAGTTCTCTTCTGCTGCCTTTCATTTAGCGCTAATTTGTTCAGTAAAATCTGTTCAGAAATTTGTTCAGCGTTTTAGTGAAATCTGCAGATTTTTGGCCTATTTTTGCATACAGCCAGTCTGACAGCTCAATTCCATCACTCTCTCTCTCTTCTGATGCCTCTTTTTATTTTAGCTGTTTTTTTTTCTTCATCTACTCACATGACACAGTGACTCACAGCTCCCCTCATCACCTTACGTCAGCAGGGTGCACGTACACACCCACATGCTTGCTTTGCTGTGCCAGTCTTACTACATTTCTTCCATTTAGCATTAGGCAGTCACTAACTGACATCAAAAGCGTGCTGACGACACTTCTAACTTTAGACTCTTCAATTATAAATGATCTTTTTTTGATGATTCTTTCTCATCTCAAGTCAATCTGCTAGTCTATTTCAATTAATATCATTTCTGTTTTCATTGCATGTACACAGTGCTTTCCAAAAGTATTCACACCCTTTTAAACATGCGACAAACTCGAGGTTTGCGGGCCAAATCCGGCCCACCTTTGCTTACATTTTATTTTATCAGTCAAATTAAATCAGTTTTTATTTGGATAGTGCCAAATTGCCTGAGTGTGAAAAGATTCTCAGTGTTTTATTT
The DNA here is from genome assembly GCF_000485575.1 of Poecilia formosa. Taxonomy (NCBI): domain Eukaryota; kingdom Metazoa; phylum Chordata; class Actinopteri; order Cyprinodontiformes; family Poeciliidae; genus Poecilia; species Poecilia formosa. Next base: position 1,792,594 of record NW_006799981.1, on the reverse strand, counting down.
TAAGAAGCATCCATTTAACACAAAGCTAATTCATTGACAATGAAATGGAAAAACTGATTCATTGTGGCTTGTGGCCTTCATGTCTATGATGAAGAGCATAGACAGAAATGTTTTGGTCTGTTGATAGTAATTTTCTCAACCTAAAATGTTCCTGGAGTTCTAATTAGATTTTATGTGATAGACCAACACAAAGCAGATTATTGTGAAGTGTTATAAAAATTATAGATAGTTTTCCAATTCTTGATACATGAATTAAGTTTCTTTTTTTAGAAAATAAGTCTGAAAAATAAGGCATGGATTTCTTTTCAGTCCCTTTCCTCCTTTACTCCCCCAAATAAAATCCTAAAAATGTCAATTGAAAATGAAGATGCGGTTTTCCAATGTCTCACATTTAAGTTTTGCCACTTTCATGTTTCAAGATGAAACATGGTGAATGCTGCTGGGAAGATGGTGAGATTTGATGGAATTATGGATTCAGCCAATTGCAATGCAGTCCTAGATAAAAAGAAAGAACTGATAGAGGCTGTAAAGGGCTGCAGTCCAAATAAAGACCTAAATCTCATTAAGACTTTAAAATTGAGGGTCACTCTTTCTCTCAGTTCATTCTGGCTAAGCTAAAGCTACTTTTGGAAAGTAAAATGGAGGTAGATCTGTAAATCAACTACAGAGATACCCCAAATGATTTGCAGCTGTTATTGCAAAATGAATCTGTTAACCACTACAGTTATGCACTATTTTGTAACAGAATGTCACATAAAATCCCAGTAAAAAATAACATGAATAAATACGTTTATTTTGTTGTGCTTCTGTACAATGACAATTAAAGCTTTCTGATTATGGCTGCAAGAAAGAATTTGCGAGTGTGTGTCCACTCTCAACGCTGAGCATAGGAGAGACCACACTGCTGGTAATCTCACTGGTAGCCAAAACAAAACCACCCACTTTAATCCACAAAAATCTCTCCATGATATTTAATCTCAGGAGAATTTAACGGGTCATTACAAAACTGAAAGTTGTGGAGGCTGGAATGTCCTGCAGAGTGCAGCCGTTTTGTTGAGCAGTTCATGAAGGTCAGGAATCTGGAGCTTTGATATCTCCTGTTGGCACATATTGTGGTTTATCCAAGGGCAGCTGTTACTCCGTGAGGTGTGGCTTGTTATTGCTAAATGAGGCAGAGAACTTTACAAGTAAGACGTTGCTGTGGAAATCCTAAATTTTATTGATTTTTTTGTAGACTAAAAGTAATAACTACGTTTCCTTGATTCCACCAAAACATGCCTGTCAACACACCATCAATTTCAAACCAACACTAACTGCCATCTTTTGGCTTTAGTGTCAAAGGGTAAGCTCCAGAAGTTTCCTTTTATTAATTGTCTTTGTGCGCGTGCCTGTGTGTGTTAGTATGCCCCAGATAAAACCTGTCAAACAGTGAAGGCGACCCCCGCAGGATGTGGGGCATCCCGCGCGTGGCGGGACAAGACCCTGGGGCGGCGCAGCAAACACTGTGATTTACTCTTCAAAGACAAGCTCATGATAGTATTTCATCTGCATCGTAACCCTCCTTAACCCACTGGCTGGTTGTGTATATTAGGGTGTCATCGGGCTGGGTGTTAGGCTGCAGCTCAAATAAACAGCCTGAAAAGGTGAATCTTTGTGACGCTGTCATAAATCGATTTGTTTAAAAAAATAAAAAAAAGACAGTTTGTTTCTGAATAACTGCTAACTCAACAGCAAACTAAACATTTTGTTGAAATAACTGTGCATCAGAAACAGAGTGTTGCATGTTTGCCTTATTAAAAGAAAGAAATCCAATTTACAGCAGCAAGACCCTTTCTCCAAACACGCTTATTGTACAGTTAAGCCTGTTGCAATAAGCTACTAATTAGTTAATTGAATGATTAATTAAATTGAGCTCAGTCATTTCCATTCTGATGACTAGAATTTTTGTAGAGCAATTTTGTTTAGACATCAAAATCCATTTTATTTATAGTTTTGGTAGTGCGTGTTTTTTTATAATGCTTGTTGTTTTTGGTTTTATTTTGAATATTTAAAATATTTTCCAGTTCTAATGCTGAGTGTTCTTTACAAATGCTATCAACACAACATTATTATCATTTATTACAATAATTTCAGGGACAATTTATCTTCCAGCAAAATTTTTTATCATGTCTTGTCTAGCAAAATATGTTATATCCAACTTTTACTGCTTCAGGTTAATCCTTCCTTATTGCTAACAATATTATTTCCCCCTCTGAGTTAGAAACAATAAATAGTAGTCTTATTTTTATGCAGCTTAAAATACCTCTACTCCCATTTCTTCAAGTTTTAGGTGTGTTGCTTTTTTCGTATATCTTAATACAGCGGCTGTTAAACAATGAAGAGTTGTTTTTCTGAGAACATATCTGTCTCTTCACAGGCAAATCTTTTTTTCCTCCTTCATTCATCTTGCTCAACACAGAGCTCGTAGTCTGCAATGCAGAGTCATCTGAGTGAAGCTGCATGAATGAAAGGAGACACTTTTCGTAAACAAGAAGATTTTATGAACAGTTGTAAAGCATAAACTTAAGATGGATGAGACGTACCGTTCTAATCGACCGGGACACTTTGGCAGGCCAAATTTAAATTTCTTGAGAAATTTCCTAGTATTAATAATAATAATACCACTACTAATAAGTTAATAATAATAATAATACCACTAATAATAATGATAATAATAATAATAATAACATTAACATTAGCATAAACATTAGCAGTAGCTACTGCCCACATTAGCAGTAAGTAGCCTTTTCCCTAAAATAAGCTTTTTAGCTATCATTTCATTTGTTAGCCATATTTAGCACACTGAATGGAGAACATCAATGTAAGACAACATGCTAGTGATACTCCACATGCCATCAGTAGCATTTAGGCTAACATTGGCATTTTGCCAAATTTTAGCTTATACGCTAATTGTAACATACTGAATGGAGTAAGTCCATGTTACTCAACGTGCTTGTGACCATAGACATCATATATGTAGACGCCTCATGGAGCGCTGAGTCGTACGTAACAGCGTCCGCCATCTTCTATGTGGCAGCGGAGCAATCGGAGATCCTTAAGTCGTGAGCTGTGTGGACTTGTTTCAACCGTTTTACAAAACAAACTGGATTCATTGCCATTACCTTTCACAGGTAAGGATGAAAGATCAGAATTAATTGACTTTGCAGCCAGAAATTTGCTTCTAAACAACCGAAAAATATTTTCTATGTGGCTTAATTGGCCCGAAGTAGCAACTGGTTGTTAGCGTATGTTTTCGTACTGTTTCCTAATGAAAGAGAGCTGATGAAAAACTGCTGTTAGAGGAGAAGTTCATTAAAGATCCGGGGATTTTGTGAGGAAAGATCAGTCAGGATCAGAGCTGGAGCTGCTGTTCTTCAGTCTGTTTCACAGCTCAGCTTCACCATGTCGGTATTTAGCTGTAAAGATGCTACGAGTCAAGAGCCCAACATGCTGAAAATGTCTTTTTCTGATTGTGGAGGAAATATATGTATTTTCTATTTCACTTTTGGATAATTTCTCTTTTATCCTTGGCTTTAGCCTGTGAACTAGGACGTGTCAGTAGTCATTGGAGTTCTCCCAGTGTGACCAGTCACAGACAGTGTCACAGTCTGTGACCAGTCTGTGACACTGGTCACAGACTGAAGCCTGTGGCCAGTGTTCCCAGTATAATAAATAATTTTATTCTTTCACTTTTGGTGTATTTTTAAATATCTCAATCTGAAGTATTAGTGTATTAATACAGCTTATGTAATGAAATAAGAATAATGTACTCTGTTATAATTATTTTCACTCTTTGCTGTCAATAGCAGAGTTGACATACTGTAATAAATATTTTTTCTGGAAAAAAGTAAGAAAAATACATAGTTTAATGTTTGACAACGACTGATTTATAAATCAAAAGTCATTTCTCAATAATGTATAAAAAATAAATACAAGAAAATAATTGTTCTTGTCTTGAAACGTTAAATGTACATTAAATTATGGGATTATGTAAATATGTTCTTTAATTAAACACTGTAAAAGTGCATCTGCTAATCAATGTCAATATAAAAATTATCAGAATAATTTATATCAAACAAAAACATTGTGCTCTTTATTCAGAAATGCCCCAAAACAATTAAATAATCACATCAAAAGTTAGAAACTCTGTCTTTAGTCATTTCTTTGATTGCCAAAAATATTAATGTGTGTGAGAAAATGTGTCAATGACAGGTATTAACTTAAAATACTTTGTAGAACGGCACTTTGTGAAGTTCGGTCAATTTACCTGTATTAGCTTACTGGCACATATTCCACGTTCCAACCAACGGGCACACTTTGACAGGCCCCTTTTAAATTTCTTCATAAATTTTCTAGTGTTACTATTGTTATTTGTAGCAGTGAGTACCACCAGTTGTGTTTCAGCATCACCAGTAAACCCAGCTGCCTTCGTCCACAGTGGTTGAAACTGGAGATAAGTGCTTGTTTGGGGCCGGCATCCCCTTTGTCTAATCTAAAGTCAGGCGTCTCTCCCTGCAGGACTGATGTAGTTTGTGTCTCAATCCCTGCATGGGGTTTAGGTCTCGACAGCAACAGCTCCTAATCCACTGTCCAGCCACGACCCGGGAGGGGGCACTGATAGCCCTGGAAGACATGGGGTCTCAGTGATTAATCTATCAATCTGTGATAACTTACAATGTTGGATTCAATTAGGAAAATTTAAATCCCAGATCATTCCTATCTCTGGCTGGAGTCAATACAGATGTTAAGAAATCCTTTACCTGCTTATAGGTGCTATCATTTAAAAAATGTACATGAAAACTTAAGCTTTATTAGTCCTATTTGAAGGGTAGGAGCCTCTTTTGTTGATGCATATTTATAGTCATGTGGTTATCCAAATGGCCCCCTGTGTCCTGGTTGATGGACTAGAAGAAAAGAAACATTTTACTTCCTTTTGAGAAAGAAACATGGCAGACCTGGCTTTTCACGAACGTACACACCAATGAAAATGTCAAAGGGAGTGAATTATTTTCAGACCACAACCTTTTTCAGCACTTTAATGCATTAACAAAACTACCGTAGAGGTTGTGAAATAATTTGAAGGCCCATCTGGCTGTCCTGATAAGATGCTTTGCAGGAAGTTGTTGTGTGTGATGAGTTCCTGTGGGTTAAGGGGGTTCAGAAAAAGAAGAGTTCAGTGGGAAGGAGAGAAAGGAAAAGGATGCAGATTATATCAGCCCAAGAATGAGGATATGGCCAATGAAGACGGTAAAAACATTGTTAGAAAAGGACAGGTTTCACATCTGAAGAACACAGAGAAAATCTCAGTTTTACCACTTTGTCTGCCTTTTTACAGTTTCTGAAAGTCATTTTTAATTCTACTGATTGCTCCTTTTCCTTCCAAGACTCTTTTTTCCTCGTCTGTTTTAGGTTTCTGGACGCTAGCTCAGCTCTGTCTTCTGCAGTTTCAAGGCCTTGGCTTAGAAGGTAATTAGGTGGAGTAGGCAGTGCAAGGGCTGGCAATTAGGTGATTAGACGCCCTCACTGAGTGTTGTTTGAAATAGCAACCGGTGTTGTTTTAGTGGGGGGAGCAGCATCACTCAGGCATCATTCAGACTGGGAACCACTGCCACTGCACGGGGAGGAGCACTTTCACACACACACACACTGATACTTTGCTGATCAAGTAACAAAGTGGCCCGTCAAACACCAGGATGCCACATAAAGTCGTACGCTGTGACTTTCCCACTTCTTAAAATCGCCAGTCCATCGTTCGTCCGCCATCACCCCCTCGCTCTTTCTCCTGCCTTTACGGTTCAGTTCATTCTCTTCCTTTTTGTGGCGACCAATAAAGTATTAACATCTCCTGATGCTCTGCTAAATTTCACACTCAGGCCGACAATATCCACAAGCAAGCGAGAAACTTTTATCTAGGAGGATGCAATCTTCAGCTTTCTTGTTAACACTATTACTGCTGTTCAAACATTGTCTTATCTGCTCCGCTTCACATGTCAGCATCTTCAACCTGAACCGTCTCTTCTGAGTGAGTCTGCACAGTAGTTCACAGCTACTGAGCTGTGCTTTTCAGACACATATGTTAGTTGTCTGGGCTATTTATTGAATTGCAGGTACTATTGCGATATCAATGTGTGCAATATCTCAGTTGCCAAAGAACTTTGATGCAATGCTTGGAAGCCCAGGACAGTGTCTTGGAAAGGTTTTCACACCACTTACATTTTTCTGCATGGTTTCATGTTACAATGAATAACTTGAATGCATTTTGTTTGAGTTTTATAAGAAAAAAAAATACATTCTTCAATAAATATGCATTATGATATGGAGTTTTCACATAAACAAGGTTAAAAACTAACTGTCCAACCACTGAAAACACATTTTAAAACAAACACCACTGAGAGGAAAACTCTCACAATATTCATCTGTAAAAATAATAATAATAATTAAAAAAAAAAAAATAAGCCATTGAACGTTGTAAACTATTCCCCCTGGAACATTGTTCTTCTCATTTCTCCTAACATAAATGGAAAATGTCTCTTGTCCTGTCAAGAAATTCAACAATCTTCACTTAGTTGCTTCTTTTTTGTATAACCTGCATCATATGTAAAAGCCACTTGAAACCAGAGATCTCCACATTTAAAAAAAACAAAAAAAAAAAACTTATTTCAACAAAATAAACAAAAAATAATATCTTTCCATTTAGCCACCTTATGAAACTTCCTAATTTATATCTCTTTCAAGTACTTATCCACTAAAGTTACCTAATTAACTGTGTATTATTGTAATCTCAATATAAATCCAGCTGTTCTCTAAAAGCCTCAGAGGTTTGTTGGAGAACGAGTGAACACAGCAGAAAAGTCAGGAAGAACTTTGTGGAGAAGTTTAAAGCAGGGCTAAGTTATTTAATAATATTCCACAGTTTGAACATTTTACTGTTCAGTCCATCAGGAGGTATGGCACTACGGCATCTGGTCAGATGTTAACAAAATGAACTTTTTGACCTCCATGAGAAAGAAAATTGACTTTGCACCATCCGCATGGTGAAATGTGGTGATGGCAACTTTTCTGCAGAAGATGAAATGTAGTTCATCAGTGTAGTTGGAAAGACCGATGGAGTGAAATACAAAACAGTTCTGAAAGAAAACCAGTTAGAGGCTGCTAAAGACTTGATTCTGGGACAGAGGTTCACCTCGCAAGACGACTACCGTAAACGAACAGCCAGAGCTGCAGTGGTTCAGATCAAAGCAGGTTCATTTGTTAAAATGTTCCTGTTAAATTTGATGTTTGCAAACATAAATCTGACTGAGGTTGTACTGTTTTTCATAAAAGAAAAGGGTTAAATTTTCGACTCTAGATTTGCAAAGTTGGTGACGGCATAACCCTGAAGACTATCGGCTGCAATTACAGCAAGTAATGATTCTACAAGGATTAGGCGACTAAATCTGAATGATTGCCACACTTTCAAGCTTTTAATTTCTAAAATAAAACCTTGTGAAAGCCATTAATACTTCTTAGGCAGCATGGCCAGCTTCTTCCTGCTGTCCAGATGCATGGTAGGTTAATTGGTCTCTCTAATTTGCCTTTAGGTGTGTGAGTTTCTGTGGTGGCCTGACGACCTGTCCAGGGTGAATCCACCACTGTTTTACCTGAAAACAGCCCCTCAAAGCAAAAAAAAAAAATCTAGTTTGTTTTTTATGTTGCGATCATCATGAAAGTTTTGTTCATCACTGCTCATTATTAATACCTTATATTGTTGTCCTTGCACCTTTCTAATTTATTGCTGGCTGATTTTTGCATTAAGCTCACTAGTAAAAACATATTTAAAGACCTGAGTAATGTTTCGACTCGGGGTGCTCTTCTAAGGTGAAGAGGCCAAGTCACCTCCTGAGGGCAGGGGGCTGTAATGACTTCCCCATCTGGACCCCTGGGACGACGGTGCTCGTGCTCAGCACCTCTCCTGGCCGCCTTAAGTCCGCCGCCTTGTTTGTTTAGGGAAGATTAGCAACGTAAAACCCTTACAACATCCTGAACACGCAGCGAGAGGGAGATGTGATGGAGAAGAGAATAGAGATTGATGGGTAAAAAGATAGAGGGGAGGGTGTGCTGCGGGAGACGGATTGTTTTTAAAAGAAATGAAAGAAAACAGAAAATTTTACAATAATTTTAAATGGTACTATATATCTAGAGTGTTTCTTCATTTCTTTTCAATTGACTTGAAAAATAAAAGTATTCATACTCCTTAAAAATTACTACATCTCATGTCAATGGGTTTTATTGAGATTGTTTTATTTTTATCCTTTTCACAAATAAAAATGCTGACATGTTATTGTATTTACATTCAACCTCTTGAGTCAGTACTTTGTGGAACCGTTTTTCTCAGTGATTTTACCTGCAGATCTTAGGGAAACTGCTGCAAAGTAGCTCATGCCCATTCAAACTGGATTTGGCGCTTCAATGAGCATCAGTTTATAAAAACCTTTCCAAAACATTTTCAACTGCCTCAAATTTCTGGACATTACTTAGCGCATGAATATGCTTTAATCTAAAACCAAAAGGTTCAGCAAAAGCTTTTGCAAGGCACCGTAAAGTTTCTGTAGCGACTGATCTTGGCTGTGTAGATCAGTGTAATATACATTTATGGTCTCCTAAATGCTTGGAGATGGCACAGGTCTGGCTGAATGTCTCCTTTGGGTTGTGTGAAAGTGTCAAGAGAAATTTAATCATCTTATGTAGACAGGTCTGTGTGCATTGTTATTGTGTCTGTAAAACAGTTATAGGGACGCATAAGGCTCTGCCTTTAGAAAATAAATCACTCCTAAAAGATTAACTTCCTTTGGCTCCAGGGTATTTATTACAGTAACGTTTTGTTTTATGAAGCATTGTTCTACTTGGTCAGGTTTTTCATTATTATTAATTGTTTAGAATAATGCCTGGATAGTTAGAATTTGGCATAGCTTTCTTTCTTAGACTGTGGTGGTTCAGGTGGGTCACAGGTGTGTGTGTGTTTGTGTGTGCGTGCGTGCGTGCTTAGCTGTGGCAGGAAACAGATGTGCAGTGATATCATCGACTGCACAGGTCTGGGAGTCTATCAGCTCTGGCCAGCCTGCCGTCTCGGTGCAGTGCTCCACTTCCTGTGGGCTTAAATCATGAACGTCCATGATAAGGAGAGCAATGTGCCCGGTCCTGCTTATTGGCAAAAATCTGAGAGTCCCTGATTAAAAAGTTCAGGATTAAACAACAGAATGAAGACAGCAGATGAGATACAGCTGGTTTCGAGTCCTATAAATGACTCCATTAGAGAGTTTGGAGTGAAAAACATCCTGGGAAGCCGTTTGGATCCCGATCAGGAGAGCAGGAAGTGTGAGGGCTCACCCTAACCTAACTCTGATTGTTTTTGTTCTCTTTGACAGCCCCTGCCCAGAGCAAGGAATGGGGGATGAATTTAACCTCATGGATCATTCAGACTTGTACATCTTAGACTTCAGTGAGTATTCCTTCTGTTGTTCTCCTGCTTCTTGTTTTAAAAGAAGTTAAAAATGTTGTTAAAAATGTGTCTTTTCTATCCTTAAACTATCAAACACGTTCAGGTAGTTGTAAACTTTGTTAATGATGGTTCATTCAGAAGCTGAAAAGGAGAGATACTGATACCTCTTTTCTTTTAAAGTTTGTTTTTGTTAAAACCACAGATGTTCAGGAACTGTTACATACAATCACTATGAAATGTGATGGAGAAGAGAAGACAACACAAACTCTAAAACACAAATTAACAGTTCAAACTTACTAGGATCATCAAGGTCACATTCATTTTGCACTTTTTAATTATTTGTTTGAAACGTTTCATTGGTAAGCGATTATATTCCATACAACTTTACTAAAATTTGAAAACAGGGAACTGAATAGACAAGTTTGAATTAAATGTAGATTTTCTCATCTTGATACTGATGCTAGTTTTGAAAGTGTCACCTTGAATCCTGGCTTTTTCAAGGCTCCAACTTCAACACTGTCAAGAAAGCTCTGGGTTCTGTTTAAAAACCAACAATTTTAAATTAATTCTACCAAGAAAAGTGATCGAAAATCCACCCAGGATCATAAAAAAGGCTCGTCATTAGGCTGCAACTAATATTTATTTTAGTAATCGATTAATCTATCAGATATTCTGAAAATGTTTTTATTTTTCTTCAGTTTTGGATTGACTACTGCTCAGTACACCTTTTCTTTAGTCCATATACTCCAGTTGACGATTAATCGATTACTAAATTAGTTGCAGATTATTTTTGATAATTGGTTCATCAGAATTAATGCGACTTATTGTTTCAGCTCTTCTTGTGATATCTTCAAAAAATGTGTAGCTTGGGTTCATTTTGATTAATGAGCAAATTCTATTAAAGTTGTTCATTATATGATCATTCCACCGTGAATAAAAAACAGAAAATATTTTGAAAATCATTGCCCAAGAGAAGTGTATGTAAACTTTTAACCCGTGGATAAACAATTTTTAGCTAAGGAGTTGTAAAAGTCCCATTTTTTGACCATTCCAAAAAAAACAAAACAAAAAAAAAAAAACAAAGCAAACTATTACACCTTATAACAACTTGTCTGGCGTGTCTTCACTGCACTGCTTCACTCCTCACCGGCCTTTCACAGTGGGCGCTTCCGCCTCACAGACACCCAAGTATAGTCATGCATCCTGCCTGCTTGGGACGGGCCTGCAGAGCTTTCTGGTCACAGTTTGGCTTCGTGTGGGTGGGCTTGCACAGGGACCGGCTGTACCCGGTGGCATCCCCTGTGCCATACGCGTCCCAGCGCCAGTCACGTGTGTCCTCCTCACACTGCTCATCGGTGAGCATATGGCCAAACAGCCATGACGGCGGCACTAAGAGGAAGTTTGTAGGTAAATTTAGAACGCAGGTTTGTAACAAGATGAGTTGACGCTTGCGTCACTGCCCTCGTATGTAAATGTCGTTGTTTTGTTTCTGACTGTGGCCTGCTTTGCGACCACTTCAGGAGGATTTTACACCATAGAGAAGAACCCTATGGATCTTAGTTGTGTTGCAGTGTCAAGTTGAATTCCCACAGCTGAGATGTATATTTGTAGCATGAATATAATTAGATGATCTGACTCACTTCACTTTCTGTTTTTTTGCAGGCCCCAATTTGAAGACATTATGCAAAATAGCTGTTATTCAGTACAGTTTGGAGCAGTCAGGACTCCCACATGATATCAGGTCAGAGATGCATCCTCCTCTCATTAATGCTGTTTTGTCACAGAACCCACACATTTTAGGTCATGTTTGTATTATGCTTGTCACTCTCAGTAATGAGGTTATTTATCAAAAAGGCTAATTATAACTCATTATCCTTCATTCAGCTTGTGGCGTACTAATGTACATTTTACACATAATTATACCTCAGCTAATAGCAGAAAAGTTTGTTTTATAAAAGAATCAAATGATCATGAAGAAACGTTAACGCAGACTGTGACGTATTTCGTCTGAGCCTTGTGCCCGTTTACATCACACGGACGCCGCCTCATTGTCCGGCAGAATAAAGGTGGAAACTGGTAAACCTACTCAGGCATAAATGTGTTATTAGATTTTAATATTTCGGCAGTGAAATAAGTTATAGCTTGGGAATAAAGGTCTGAAATGACTGAGATTTTCACAAAATGAAAACCTTCAGTAAAAATACTAGTTTTATCATATCAATTTATTTACAACAAAATAAAAATAAAAAAAACAGTGCAACAATATAGTTGAAAGAGAAAGTAATTATTCTTTTTTATTTTATTCCTTTTTTTATTTTATTTTTTTGGTGAGCATTGAGAAATTACACTTTGCAGAAGGAAAAACAAACAGTTTTGACTGTTTGTTTTTCTTTCCCAGTTCATCTTTGTATTTTCAATCTCCTCTGACAGAATCGTTTTAACAGATTAGAGGGGGAAATAAAAACACCATAAAAGTTCACAGAACAAGATGCTATTAGACAACAAAATCTGATCTCATTGGTGAAACGAAGTCCACCCAGTTTGTCCAGAAAATCAAATCTGATGGAAAAAGTCAATCTTTCCATCATTTCTAACTAACCTTTCCTCCATCTTCAGCCATTTTCTATCACTCTCTACAAACATCAACTTCTTGAAATTGATTTGCACGAAAAGACGTAATGAATAACTTGCACTTTTTGAAGCAAGTGTGTCTAAAACTTCGGCCTCCTGCTAAGAGATTTTTTTTCTTTCTTTTTTTTGCAACCTGATACTAATCACTCCTCTTAACCTCTCATTTCTCTTGCATCATCTCTGCCACCTTGCACGCTCCCAGCCTTGGTGTTTGCATTTGTGTTTCTAACCCTTCGAGGGGTTTCCAGCTGGGGTCACAAGACTTTGGTTAACTCCCTTTTGCCTCTCGGTGGCGTCCCCAGCTCCTCTCTTAAATACACGTGCTCACAACAGAAAAACGAACAAAGCAGTCGAGAGGGAGTGAGTGTGAAACCAGAGCCAGTGATAACAATCTGCAGCTCAACCTCTGACCTGTCATCAGGTTACCGCTGGACCCTGTTTGCAGCTCCCGCTCCTCGCGCTCACGTTACGGTCCGTCTTTTCCACAGCCTGCCTCTTTATTCAGACAAGTTAGAGGAGGTGATGGGGACGGCGCACAGCAGGGGGTCTGCCACTTTCTCTGTGTTCCAGAATAAATGTATATATAAACATATATATCTTTTTTTTTGTTAGTTAGTTATTGTTGTTCAAATTTAATATATAGAAGTGTAGTAAAAGATGATAAAGTATGAAAAGTATCAGTTTTGGAGTAAAAACCCTTCCATTCACCCCTTCATCCCTCCGTTCTCCTTTCAATCACGAACTTATTACAATTTATAATTAGTCTCTCTCTTCCTTTATCCATCCATTTATCATTTATTCCTTTGTCTCTCTTCCCTTGTCCATTTTTTCCTTTAAAGTCTAGCTTGGCCTATTGTGATAACAACTTTTACTGGACAATAAATTGTCCCAGAAGTCATTGCGATAAACGACAACATTGTTGCTTATAAGGGTTAGATAAGACCAAAACACCAGATTGAAGATTCTGATCATCCAGTTTTTGGTAGAAAGAGAAAAACCATAAATCATGCAAATGAAAATTATTGAACGCATTTTAATTTATAATGCGATTAATTAATTTATTGTTTATTGTGATAAGGGCTACGTTTAGCCACTATAAATTGTCTAAATTCTGTAAATAAAGAAATGATGTGCGAGGTTTGAGTGCCTTTCTTCTTTAGTCTGGAATTTCAAAATACATTTGAAACCTAAATAAGTTAAATAAAATGTAAATTCTCTGGTAGAAATTCAAAACAATTATATGAGTTTTGCACAGAATATTATGATTATCATAAATATAAACATTTTAAACACGCTACAGTTACTCAGATTCAGCAAGAAAGAAAATTTTTCTAAAGATTTTGACACATTTTTTCCCCCCTTCCTTTTGTTAAAATCAGATGGGAACTGGCAGCCATGACGACCAACAGCAACATCAGCAGACCCATCTTCTCCTCGCATGGTTGATGCAGCTGCAGACGAAACAGAACCAGGACTCTGTTTCAGAAAAGCTGAACTTTTTTTATTTTTAAATCATCCTGGTCAACTGAACTCCGAGGACTGCTTTGGATTTATCTTCCACATTCTTCAAATGAAAACTCATCACTGACCAAACTGTCCTGGCATAAGACTTCAGCAGACAGAAGGGCCTTGCCCTGCCTAAGGATGTATTTTAATCCTCGACACTCGTTGTTGTGGGCGATGACGCTTGTTCAGATTTTCCTCTTCTTTCTAGCCTCTCTAGGAACCCAATCAGCCTATGATAATCATAGACATGCAACTTCTAATCTTAAGCACAGGAATCGACAAGAATTTCAGCCAAAGGCTCTGGAGCGTGAGCGACCACTGAAGATGTCAAGACACAAACCTTCAGCTGCAGATCTGAAGAGACTGGTTCACATCCAGTAAAGGACAGAGAGTATTCAGGACTGCAATCCAAGAGTGTTTTGTTTGCAGAAAGTCTAAGTGGTTTACTAGTTTCACCACGACATGAAAGCCTCCCTGCTGCTCCGAAATGGCTCCCAAATGATTTACAAGACAGCTAGAGAAAGCTGTAAAATAATCAAGGGCATCTACCTCCCTCTAAAGTATTTGTCATTGGGTCTTTGACACCTCCTGCACATTTGACACCTGCTAGTCTCCAGAAAAAAAAAAAGAAAGAAATGTTGCAAAGAAGTGTGACCAACCTGCTGCGTAACTCCTCTGACTTCAGAGGATTTCAATATCAAATGCAGAAAAAGATCATTTATCTCACAGATACACTTTCTGTGTGTGATTTGGAGAGATTATCTCATGAATGCATTTTGTTTGTAGACAATCCTTCAACTTTCAAACCGGTTCATTTATCAAGCAGATCAAAATCAACGGAAATGTTTGTGTGCGCAGCGTGAAGAAAGCATTTTGTTCATTTAAAAAAAAAAAAAAAAAAAAGGCTGTGGCAACAAAGTCTAATTTATTTCAGATTTTGTTGACACGTCCCAAAAGTAAGACCAAAACAAACTGTGTAACATCGTCTCTCATCGCTTCCCTGCCTCGCTGCGGCCCGTTTGTTCCTGCTGATTGTTGTTTCTCCAGCGTGACGTTTTTAGCCCTCAGCAGCGAGTAAGGGGGACAGGGCAGGGCAGGGCGCGGTCTAAACATCATACTGATAAATTTCGTTTTAGCTTTTGAGCTTTGTGATCAGCAGATCCAGGAAGTCGCATCTTCCCTTCAAATCTGAAAATGATGAATCGTTCTGGTCAGAATCTGGAGGAGTTATTCTCTTTTTCTCATGTTTTCAAATCAGATTTCAACTTAATCTAAAACCTGAAGTTGTCGTTTCAGTCCACTCTGCGTCCTCTGCCCTTCCTTTGGGACCAAGTCTATCTTACCTTCCAGTATTGACATCAGTTTCCTCCTGCAGTGGCAGCTACATCTCTTGGTGCCCTAAAAAAACAACAAGTGTGTTTTTTACTGCAGCAGATTAATCTCTCACTGAATCATTTTATTAGATCCTTTGTTAAATTTGAGTGCATTTAGTCAGCAGGAATAAAAAAACAAACAACAAAAAACGTCATGTTTTAAGAAATAATTGTTTTTAACAAAATCACTAGTGGCATAATTATTGGAACCCAAAAATAACATCAGAAAACACTTGATATTTTTTAGGTTAATCTGGTTTTCTAAGACTTTCTAAATGGTAATCCTTAACTTTTTGTTCAGCTTGTTTCCTTTAGCCTCTGGCCTCCTGGCTGGCTCAGATTCTCGTACCAATATGCACAGATATAAAAATCTAAAAGAGTTTATTTGTGTTTCCAGAAAAAGATTCTTTTCCATCCTACCATCACAAACATGAACAGGGGCTTTGAAAAAGCAAGCTTATCTGCAATAAAAGCTCCATTTATGTTTGGCATTAAGAGATTAATTTATGTTGAAAATCACCTTTTGTTAATTGTGAATTTATGTGTTTCCTCCAAACACATCAGAACTCATCATGGCATCAGATGAGTTCTGATGCCATGAACTCTGATGAGATTTACATAAAAACAATCTTGTGGACTCTGCCAGGAAGTAAAATCTGTGAATAATGATTCAAAATAAGTGGGGAAATTATTTACAAGACACAAAATCAACCTCTTTCACTGACCTTATAGAAAAGTGATGTGAAAAAGAGGACTCATCTGCTCTGACTATATATAAACATTATAATAGAAGACAAAATAAATGTTGATAAAAATAAACTGACCACAGGGTTGCCAATATGTGTGCCACTTGTAATTTAGTTAACAATTCAGTTTCAGATTAAGCTCCTGTGATGAAGGATTTATTTATATTAAAGCTCACACGTTAAATTTAGCTCCCAGTGTCATTTGACGGATGCAGGGAAACTTTTCAAGGCTCTGAATCCCGAACATCAGGATTTAACACCATTTTAAATGTTTACACAACAGAAGCAGAGTAAAACAGTCTGTAACTGCAGCTTAGTCACCAGGTTTCTGCACTATCGCCAAATGTGGCACGTCTGGCCTTACAGAGATGAGAAACTCCTCTTTTGCCAAGGTAGACTGGAGAGTTTTTAATGTTAACCTACACAAACCAGTTCAGACTTTTCTTTACAGACCAGCAGTGCCAATGCGACCCAGCAAGTCTGACACTCTTTGAACTACACACACGTACACTTAACAGATTTCCTTAGAGGATAAGACAAAGGATAATGCAGTGAAATCACATTTAAGCCTTTTTTTTTTTCACATACTGAAAAATAACAAAACGCAAAACAGAGATTTAATTTTTGTCTAAATATAGTGTGAAAGTAATTTAAATTTGAGCGTTTGCTGCTTTTGAAAATTCTGAATGATCATAATTGTCCTTTAAAAGAGAAGTAAATGCTAAATAATTACGGAGGCAAAAGAAAATAAAAATATAAATCCCTCGTATAATGCTCAGAAACATGCTGGGGTTTCACTCGCAGTGCAGGAAATGCAGTTTCTAATTCTCCTCTCGTGGTTTTTGTTAAACCTGACAGCTCTTTGTTCAACGCTTCAACACGAGCTGGAAAAATGAACAAAGTATGAAGGGGTGTGTTTCGGTTCCTTTTACAATTATATAGGCTCTTTATTCTGTTTTTATTTTTCACAATGTTTTAAAAGGGGATTCCTTGTGTGGTGAGGGCTGGCAGGACTTCCTGTGCAATATGCTTTATATGTGTATAAATAATAAATTGAAAACACTTTAAGTACTTTGTTTTTGGTATTAATTTGTCAAATTGTGTGGGTTTTACCATGACAGACACACACAGACTCATACTTATGAGCAATCTAAGGAGACATGCATGAAGAGGAAGATGCAAACTCCATGCTGGGATTTGAACTCAGACAACATTGCTGCAAACCTCCATCATTTTGTCCAAGAGATGCTATGAAATGTACATGCAAGAGACCTCACAATGTGAACTATTTCAGTCACAGCTGTGGTAGACACTATATTCTGCTTAATCAGTACAACTTGACTAAATCACTCTCCTTCCCAAAAATTTTTAGAAAATAGGATTTAGACGCCAAAATGCGAACATTTCCCCTCAAGTAAAAATGTCTTTAGGACTAGTAATAAGAGGGAAATAAATTACACAAATTGTTGAACATGAAGCAGTTTAGAGCCATCATCTGCACCGTGCTCCTTGCGTTTTCTCCATCGTCTTGTCGTGACAGAACCCCAGCTGCTCAGACCTTAAAGAAAATGAAATGGCAATTTAACTGCAAATGTAGATGTTGCTAAATCTTGCGTGAATTTCATCTGTGGCGTTTTTGAATCTGCTGTTTAGTTAGAAGCAGATCTGTTGGATCCACTGGGAAGACTTTTTGCTCTTCAGACCTTTTCCTTGCACAGCTTCTGCTCCCTGCTGGGACGCAGCGACGCCCAGCCCAGCCGGCCTGTCTGATGGCCCTCTCCGTCTACTGATGTGGGTGTTTGAGGTAATCATGGTGACACAGATCCCTCCTCCCCCTAACTGCTCATTAATGATGGGCGAGCGGCTGCTTGGGTGGAGGCCTCACCGTGTCTAACCCTGAACCCTGAATCCAGCGGTGGCCTGGCAGTCTGATCCTGTCTGTCACCAGCCATGTGCTATAAAGCCGGCGTTATCTGCGGCGTTAAGTGCAAGCCACAGACGGAGGGTCAGCTTAAAGTGAGGCAGCCGAGACACCGTGTCCCGCCTGGTCCCATCGCGCACAGGAAGCCGGGCCGCACTGGGTCCCCCTCGTCTGGCCCTGGAGCCCAAAAACGCAGGCGCTAATGTGGGGAGACACTCAGCCAAATTACTCTCTAATTTCCCCCCAGGACTGAAATGATCCCACTGGCACTTGAGAATCAGGCTGGGGATTTGTTCTGAGTGATTTGTTTTGTCTTGTCCACACATATCACTGTCCAGTCCCTTCACTCAAGTTCTAGTTCTCTGCGTTTGGCACCGAGGAGGGTCACTAAAACAAGAAGGCACCGAGGGAGAAGCCAGTTGTAGCAATTTAACCCAAAAAGTCAGCTAGAAACTGTTTTTACGAGTCAGAAAAGAAGCATTCCCTGCAGATGTCGTTCTCACAAATATAACTCTTTGAGGATGAGCGACAGTTTTCATAAAAGGCCAAGTTTCTGCTGTGCTTTTTGTCATGTTGTGCGATATCCGTAATCTATTCATCTGCTAAAGGATCTGATTTAGAGCGAGCTGCTGGGCTGCTCAGCCTCAGTGCGTCATGATTACAGACCTGTAGCTTAATTCTCCTCCAGCAGGGGTTTAATTGGGTGACTAATACAAACACAAATGAAGTTTTTGGAAAACAAGCTCCCAAAGCTCACTGCCTCCGAAAAGAAAAAACACCTTGATAAACGAAGAAGTGATGCAGTGAACAGTTGTTTTATGTAGGATTTGAACTATGATGACTCCGAAGTTTAAACGTAAAACTAGTCTGGTTGTTTTTGTCCCATTTCAGTTCAATTCAGAAATAATTTATTGATCCCAAAGGGAAATTAAATATTGTTGTGACTCATTTAATTAAAAAGTTGTTGTATGGATACTTGAAATCAAACAAAAACAAAAACAGATTTTAAAAAAACCATCCAAAGCAATCTTTTCCAACATAAAGTTTTTGTGCAACCCTTGGTGGCAACAACTGACAATCAGAAGAAGTTTTTTTTTTTCTTTCTTACATCTCCACTGTTGAACTTTGACCCTCTTTTTTGCAGAGTTGTAGAAATGTATTAACAGTCAAGGGTCATCCTGCATAAACAACCAGTTTAATGTCAGTCAGCAACATTTCAATCAGATTTAAACGTGGGCTTTAATTAGGCCACCCCTTAATTTTTATTAGGGTGTTTTTTTAGCTTTCAGTGATGGATTTGTTTTGGATCATTGTTGTGATCCAGAACCCTTAAGCTTCAGGTCTCAAACTGATGGACAAACATTCATTACACTTCAGGATTTTCTGCCAGAGAATTATTTTTTTTTTTTTACTTTTAGTCTTCTAAAAACAACTAAAACACCCAGGTCTACTTCTTTAATATTTTTGAAACATTATCTTGTAATATAAACTAGTTTGCAGCATTTTTATTGCAAATTTTGCAATAAGATGCACAGTTTTGTTTGCGTTTGCGGTATGAAACCTTCAATTTACAGTCTTTTTTAAAAAAAATTTGCGTTACAAAATGTGCAGACCTTATTTTAAAGAAGTCAACTTTTAAAAGAACTATTTTTAACCAACACACAATGATTCCTCATTTATATTATTTTGAGAGTAAATATACAATCTGACCTCTGACTGTGTTGGAAGTATATTTAACTTTTTCCAGACTGAATTAGTTTCTGAAATCTTTGAGCGTTTTTCTCTTTCAGAACCCGTTTCAAGACTCTCAAACTGTAGTTGTTCCATTAACTCAGTTTTGCGACATTAACCAGTTTTAATTTGGAGTTACTGGAAAAAGGTGCGACACCCAGTACTACCAACCAGTGGTAAGCATCAGCTTCTTTCCCCACCGTATGATATGACCACAATAAAGACACACATCAACTGATGGGTTGATAATGAAGACCTGCCAATGCAATTATTTGTTAATGTGATTATTGACATGTATTACTGACACCAGTGTTTGGAGTAATCACAGCTAAGCGACGGGCTTTTAAAACAAGCACCGACAGACGGAAAAATAACGGATACGGCAAAAGAAACACTAATACAACAAGATGTGCACAATAAAACAAATCTAAATGTTTTAGATTTAGAGTTGTTATCACAGTTGCTCACAATCTGCGCTTCCAAAGACCCGAGCCTCTTCATCCCATTATTCCTTTGTGTAGTTGGAAAAAAAAAGACATTTAAAAAAAAAAACCCAACAATTTCAGGAGTATACTGGTTTCTGCTCTCTAATAACATTATGTTGAGACTCATCCCAATGCAGACTACACATTTTAACTCATTCACATGTCTAATCATGCTTTCCATGTTTGAAATTAATTAATTTTAATTAAAAACCTGTCTCTGAAGTTCTTTTTGCTCGGTTAAGATACAGCAGACATTCAGAGACTTGGTGCTTCAATCATTAACGATTACAAATATACTCCTGAAACTGCTGTCTTTTTTTAAAATGTCTTTTTTTTCCCCCCAACCTTTTTGTATTTTTTCTTTATTTTGTGCCAACAGAAGATCCCCACAGCTTCCTGCAGGAAAACATCTCTCTCCAGTCCCCGTTTTGCTCCCGGATGAATGCAGCTCTTGTTTTCCAGCAGCAAACAAGATGCTGTAAAGCTGAGAAAGCCTGACCTTTTCTGTCCCATGCTGTACGGTCAGAAGCATTAATAAATCATGTTGCCTGTAAAGAGTTGCAGCAGCTTACATCAGGGGTGATTCTTGTAAGAATTGAGGCCCTGAGTGCGCTCCAACACACAATAATAATAACTTTTTATCACGTAACCTTAACTATCTAAAAGTCATGATTACATTAACTTAGAAAATGGCAAAATTATTAAACTACTGGAACTATAAAATGTTATTCGGCTTCATTTGTCGGCAGCTTAATTTTCAGTATTTACTTTGCACAACAAATTTATTTCCTCTAGAGCTGATATGCAACATAATTTACAGGGGGAAAAAAAAGTTTGTTGCAATGACTTTCTAAAATACTAATAACTTTAACTATTTATTTATTATGTTTGATTGCTCCTGTCACCCCCTGAAACTATCCCACCCTGGGCAGTGAGCCATGTTGACCAAATAAAAATCAGCCACTGCTTTGTGGATTCTTAACAATATAGTTTAACAACAATATTGGTTATATCATTTTGATTTTCTTTGATGCGTTTTTATTTAACTCATTCTTGTCTCATTTAACACTAAGAATCTTAAAAAGAAAATATTATGGAAGAGTTTTAGACGCCTTGCAAAATGCAGAAACCTTTACACTCGATCATGTTGCAAGTTTCTTTCTCTTTTTTCGCTATTTTAAGGAATCTTGTGAAGCATAGATATCCTACTGCAGTTACAGAGTGAACTGAGTAATTATTTTATATTTTCACAGTGCATATTATCCTTCTGAATGTCTTAAATGATTAGACTATACTTATTGCATTCAATGTTTTCTGAAAAATGTGACAAATTCAAACTGTTGTGTGTACTGGACCCTGCTGCAAGCTTCACATATAACCAATGAATCCCTAAAATCACAAATGTGCTTACATAAGCAAACTTACTGGTTATTTGAAGCAAAGTAAATCTCCTCAATTCAAAGTCTTAGTCAACAAAACAAGAGTGCAGACGCTAGACTCTTTAATTGCATCTCCTTCATCAAAAGTGTGTAAAATTGAGTCATTCATGCAGGTTCTGAGTGGGAAATCACTTCCAGCCCGAATTATCCAGGGTCTGGTTGAGTGTTTGGACCTAAATAAAGCTTAGAGGACAGAGAAAAGTCTTCATAGATTAACATTTAAAACTATCAGGGGCCGCTGATTGTTTGGAGATCTTAAGCACTTTAAAAATCAAACAGTTTATTTTTTTTTTGTCTTCTTTCATAATGACGCTTCACATCCCTGCTGAACCGACTCCCACGTCCAGTCCGGCGGGTTATTATTAGGAGTCGTTAAACTAAATATAACTGGCTTCGGTCGGCTGTCATCGCGTCACAACAAGTGAGATTATCCCGCGGAGTTTTCTCTGAGAGGTGTCGGGTTTGGTTTGAGGGGGGCTATAAAAGGAGGGGCGGCAGCAAGTGGCTGGCACTCATCACCCAGAGACCGCGGAGGCTTGAGATGCGAAGAGGCTCAAACAGCTGTCTGCCTTCAACCGCATAAAAAGTTAAGGCTTTCCTTTCCAAGGACGAGGAAACATCTTGGATGCGCTGCACTCTCAGGTCTTAATCGCCACAATGGCTCTTTGGTGCGACGCCTGCAAAAGTCCCGTCAGCTCTCCGTGCACATCCCACCATCCGCCCGGAGACCAGCGCCGCTCCGCCTGCAGGAGGTTCAGGTCAGTTCTTCTTCTCTGATCGGTGCTCAAGCGGGGGTGCGTGTGCCTCTGGTGGTACAGGTTACATTACAGGTTAATTGAATGTTGTGGTAGTTGATTCTTTCTTAGCTTACTGGAACTGAATCATTTAACCAAACGGTGGCTTTTATCACATATTTTTGTGTTACAATCACAAATATAGTTATATTTCAACTTCATCCCCTCAGTATGTTGTATTGCTGGTTCAGTTCTCTTCTTCCACCCGTTTGCTGCGTCTCCCTGCACGTTTTGTGGCAATATGAGCAGGGTTTCTTCTGTTTTTCTTCCAACAGCGGCTTTCTTCTTGCCACTCCTACAAAAAGATTTATGAAGCAAACAAGTAGTAGTTGTCAACAGATAT
This sequence comes from Poecilia formosa, assembly GCF_000485575.1. Classification (NCBI taxonomy): domain Eukaryota; kingdom Metazoa; phylum Chordata; class Actinopteri; order Cyprinodontiformes; family Poeciliidae; genus Poecilia; species Poecilia formosa. The sequence continues at coordinate 1,770,108 of NW_006799981.1, read as the reverse complement.
TTTTCCACCTGAGCTGTGGGTCTCTGTTGCACCTCCAGAGTTACCATGGGCCTTCTCTGATTAATGTGTTTACCTGTCAGTCGGTCTTTTAACCTAACAGTGCTCCAAGTGTCAACTGTGTTAAATTGTGTTTTATTTAGTGGTATCAAAGAAAAGGGGGTTGATTATACGCAGGCCACACTTTTCAATTTTGTTTTGTTTTTTTAAAAAACGCTTTTGAAAACTACATAATACATTTTATGCTAAATTATTAATAAATTCATTTTGCTGTTTCTTCGTACCAAATCTCAATAAAGAACAATTAAAGTAGTCACTTAATCAAAACTGGCAGTTTTTATTGAGTGGTTTGTAAAAACCCAACTTCAATCCAATTACTTCTTGTCGTCTAGCAACTGAGTAATTATTCTCTCTTTTTTTTGACCGATGTCTTGCAATTCTGTGACTTTTCCTCATATTGAAAATTGTCTCTTTATAATCAGATGCCGTCCTGTTTGTGAGCCAGGTGCATTTAATTCTTATTTTGGTTTGAAGGGCTTCTGCACAGTCTGAGCTGGTTTCTGGTAAATGAAAGAGAGAAAAAAAAAAAGAAGTGAAATAATTGGAGCAACTTAAATTTCCATTTGCACACCTTCCCACTTTTCCTGTATGTTTGCTGGTTGGGATTAATGCATTTTATTGTTATGACATTTTATGGGCTGTTGAGACACAAGGTGGAGAAAAATGTGCTTCAGCCTCGGTGATGCTCTCAAAACTCATCCAATAATTTATCCCCCCTTTTTTTTTAATTCCTGAGCCCTATTTATAAACACGTCTTGACTGAATTTAATATTAATATCTGATCATGCTTGGATACAGAGTGATCTCACTCTCCTTTTGTGGCACTTTCTGTGTGGTGTGACGTGGGGTGCTCCCGCTCCAAGGACACCCACTTTATAAGGCAATGGAGGGAGAATGAGGAGCCCGGCCGCCCCTCCTTTCCTGTGTGCGTGACGCCCACGCCTGGAGCCCCGGCAGCTATAAAAACTCAAGGCTCTGTGAGGATGGACCCAGACAGACTCTGATCATGCAGACTAAGTGCATGGAGAGCCCTCATCGCTCTACTCAGCCTCTCCTGTCAGCCGTTTCCATAGGAACTCTTCATATTCAAAGTGGGCTTTAGCTCAGACGAGGCCAAATCTGCGTTTTGTTTTGAAGTGAACAGAATGAAACCAGATTAGCTTTTTTGAGAATTTTGTAGAGTTTTGGGTCACAGCTCTCACACCAGCAATCATGGTCTCCCACAGGTCCACCAAAGGAGCCTCCAAAGCCCGGAGAGACCACATCAACCATGAAATCAGGAATATGCGCTCTCTGCTCCCCATCAGCCAGGAGGACCAGGAGCGCCTGTCGTACCTTCACTCCATGGCCGCCATCTGCACCTACATCCGCAAATCTGTCCTCTTCCAGGGTGAGTTCTGCAAACTTATCGTAAGTTAAATTTACTCTTTACTTGGGTAACTGGGGGGCAGTGGGGCATTGCTTTTATGCGTATTTCTACTACGCTGTACTTTTTGCTTTTTCTTGAGTGAGTATATTGAGTGTTGATACTCTATGTGAATGAGTAACTTCACTGAATGAAAAACAAGCTTGTTTTAACAACAACAACAAAAGTCACCAGACACACAACTGCAGTTTTTGATCAAGTTTAATAACTTCTTAATGAAAAATTAATTTGTAAAAAGGTTTATTTTGCTGGATGTTATTTTGTAATTCTGTTATTTTATATTTATTATTTTTCATTTATTTTGGCCTGACCAAAAAATTCCACATGTCTAACATTTTGGTCCATCTGATGATGTAATTTTTAAAATATTAAATTATTGATTTATTTATTTATTTTTAAATCAGTTTCTCAATACTTTAGCAACCAAATAAGTTTTCACTTTTTACTTTTACTTGATTCAAAATGATGTAGTGCTACTCTTACTGCATATTTTTTTCAACACCGAATTTAGATGCATTCTGCATTACAGAGAGGATTATGAAGCTCAGCTTAAAAGTGTCATGTGAACAACATCAAGAACATGGCAGCTGTGACAATCTGCAGAGACAGAGGCGGTGAAACAAAGGCTGAACTCGTCCTTTCATCCTGCAGGGCTCCCGGCTGGGGAACGGTCCCGGAGCGCTCTGCAGTACGAGGCCTTCCTGGACGCTCTGCACGGATTCATCCTCGTCACCACGGCTCAAGGCAGACTGGTTTACGTGTCGGAAAATGTGGCTGAATACCTCGGTCTGTCCATGGTGAGCGTTGAAGCCTCACGTTTAGTCGTTTTGCTTCTTAACAGACTTTGATCTGTTAATGTAACCCTGTGTTTTGCTTTTCCAGGTAGATGTTCTACAAGGAGACACAATCTATGACTTAGTGGAACGATTTGATGTGGATGTTATTTGCTCCAACCTCGACACGGAAAGCAGCTTATTTTCAGGTAACAATAAATTCCTTTATTTATAGTTTTAAGCTTAAAAGTAAACCAAATTCTTCAGCAATCAGACTGTACTGTCCACATTTATTGGGAATCCCGATGAAGACGAATACAGTATTGTATTGCAGCAATTCTAAAAGAAGGACCACACGTTTATTTTACACAAATAAAATATGCAATTAAAAGAAAATAAAAATATTTTAAACCAACTCAGCAGTTGGGAAATAATAGGTGTTGTTAAATAATCTGCAGTCAGTTTAAAGTAATCTGGATTTGGCTGCACATTTTGAAATAAAGCTGGTTTTAGATACTCCAGATGCACAACAGAAATGATAAAAATCTTACCAGAGAAGTGCTTTCTATGATTGTATGTGGAAAAATATTCCATTTAGAAGTAAAAGACGTGTAGCTGTAGAGCCAGAAGACCCAAAAATGACCAATTTCAGTTTATAACTTCACCAGATTTTCTTATTTGACAAGATTTCAAATAAAACTCCAATAAGTTTTCCAGGGAATTTGGAAGAGAGACAGGCACACAGCATCCCACCTGGAGTGTTTTTCTGCTTAATCTCAAGTCTCCTCTGATGGAAACAAAGTTCCAGATTAAATCTCAGTACAGAGATTTGTTGAGCAGAAAATGCTTTTTTTTCTGCCTGGCATGTAGGTAGTGTTTAATTTTTGTTATGGAGACCTGAAGATTGCACTCTGTGCTGCAGTGAGCATTGGAGATTTTCTTCACCTTTCCTGCAACCCCAAAAAGATAAATGCCAGTTCTGGTTCTGCCTTGTGGCTAATATGGGCCTCTGTTTAATGTCTTATTTATAAGCAACAGAAACTCATAGATTATTAATTGGACGTTCCCAGAAACTCCGGTCAACCTAAAGAAGTAAAGTGTGGGTGTTTTTGTTGTGGTTGTAAAGTTTCAGCATCCATGAAGACTAAATTTCCATTTTGCTTTATCTTTCTCAGAGAGGAGCTTCGTGTGTTGCATGCTGGCCTCCAAGGCCTTTAAGCTCCAGTTTGGAAGCTGCTGCTCCATGCTGGTCAGAGGAAACTTCCGGTTCTTCCCTCAGCCCTCGTCTGCAGCCGCCCCCACCATCCAGCCTTTGTTTGTGGCCCTCTGCACCCCAACGGTGAATCGCCTGACCGGCGCCGACTCTCACTTCTGCCACAGCTTCAGCAGCACTCACAGGCTGGACATGGGCTTCACTCAGCTCTCAGACAGGTGAACGCAAACCCCACAGCTTAGGCTACGTTCACACAGGAAGTCTTTATGCGTTATTCTGATTGTTTTGCTGAAATATAATTTTTTCTCACATGGTCAGGGAGCTAAGTAAACCCGACCACAGTCAGATTATACATATGGTTTTCGTCTCCTAATGTTGAAGTCACGCAGCATTGCATTGTTTACAGAGGTATACATGGAGTTGTTTATGAATCGATTTTTATAGATCCATAAACATAAATAACTGCAGTGAAAAAGCCATTTGTAGGTCATTTTTGGGGAAAACAGTGGATTTATATCACATTTTCCTGTTGCGTTTTCATATCCTTAGGCCAGGATCGCTGTCTGTGGTTTCTGATTGTTATTTATTTTTATTTTCTTAGTGTTTTATACTATTTGGGGTATTCAAGGGAGGAAATGATCAACCGATCATGGTACAGCCTCTTGCATCCTGAAGATCTGCCACTGGCTGCAACTTCTCATAAAAGTTTAAGTAAGTATTTTTTTATATTTTTAAAGCTAGCAGCCAGGTTTTTATTGGTGAATAACTTGTTTCTATCCTTTATAATAAGCATAATTGCCTTTTTTCTCCAGTGCAGGCAGAAGAGGGCTTCCAGGTGGAGATGATCCTGAGGCTCCAGAGCACAGATCTGTCATGGACCTGGATCTATATCCGAGCTAACAAGGACCCAGAGTGCCAGAGCATCAGCTGCACTAACTACATCATCAGGTGTGATGAGGCTCTCAGGCAACCCCGACCTGACAGCGTTTCACTTTTAAAAGTCTCTTAACACATCTTTTTTAATCTCACAGCGAAACCGAGGCCAAATTTCTGCAGAAGAAAATCAGCAGCGCCGCCTTCAAGCCGCCGTCTGTGCCAAATTACCTCTACTTTGCTCCGGAGGTGCCTCAGAGTCGGAGCGTCAGCGCTAAATGTTTTAAAAGGCGGAGGATGTGTGGCAGCCAGAGTGAGGAGCTTGGAACCAGAACAAGAAGGGAATCTGAGGAAGACATTTACTGTGCGTTTTGCCCGTCCTCCCAGGGTAACGGCTCTCCTGTTTCCCTGGGTGAGAGCCCCGCCCTGTTCACCCCTCCCTACAGCCCGGCGTCATCCAGCTCCACTCTGCAGCCGGAGGAGCTGAACTCTGACCTCCTGATGGATGTTCATGCATGTGAAGATCAGCTGCCAACCTCTCCTGACGCCTCTCCCTCTTACTACTCCTACCAGGACACGAGACTCGCCTGTCACCATTCACCTGCTGACTCTTTACTCACAGCCGCTGACCAAGTCTTTGAACACAGAGACTTTGACCTGTTCACCGGCAGCTCCCTGCACTCCTCCTCGTCCTCATCTTCATCTCCAAACTATGATTTCCAGGCTTGTCCGGCTGACGCTCGATTGGTTCCAGACTGTTTCTTTGTGTCAGAAAGATGCGAGAGCCAAGGGGAGAGCGCGTCCCTGCATCCGGACGACTTCAACCTTCTGGACGATCCACAAGGGGGCAGTCTGGTTCAGCTTCATCAGGTGCCCCAACAAGAACTTCTCATGCATTCCAGCATTCTGACTCCCACCCAGTCTCCGGTAGAGGCAGAGCCGAACCTCTATGACGAGAGGGAGCAGGCGGCCATCAGCATCCTGGCCCAGCAGATCTCCTCTCTTGCCAGCAGCTTCAACCTACACCGCGGCCTGAATCCTCTACAAAACACGGCGCTGGCAGCCAACGCTGACTGGCTCCAAGGCTCCCCTCTTCCTTCAGCCCCTCTCCCAAAGCAGGAGCAGGTCTATGATGACTGCACGCTGGACAGCATCCTCAAAGACCTGAACGTGGTCTCGAGGACAAGTAGTCCGTCCAGTCCTGACGTTGTTTCCTGCAGCTACCAGCAGGGCCTCGTTTCAGGGGAGCCGGTCAGCACAGGCAGCTTCACCTTATATCCCTTCAATGTGCAGCTGGGAAACCAAGGCAGAAACACTGGGTTGCATCAACTCAACCACTACATGCAGAGGAGCCTCCAGCAAGGTAAACTTTCCTAAAGCATACAATATTGTTGCTGTGAAGAAAAATATTTACCCCCTTACAGATTCCCATTTTGTCAATTCAAATGGATTTTTCAAATTACCGTTTTGAGGTGACGATTTAAATTATGTATCCAAAACATCCTGACCGTACATGGAAATATTGCTCCCTCTTAAACCAAAAAAGAAATGACTGTGGAGAAATTTTTAATTTCTCTGTATTGAGAATTGGTAGCTGTGTTTCAATTACAAATGTGGGCAAAACTTTGTCAATATTCCACTAATGTCAAAAAAGAAAAAAAAAAACCACAATTGTGCAACTGCTGTGTTACCATTAAATAAGAAACACATTTAAAATCAAGCATGAATAAGTTTGTTCACACGATAAGTCATTAAAAAACATTTTTTTAATGCAAATAAATTGTTTCCACTGAACTCATTAAAGCATTCTAGAAATAATTTTGACTGACAACAATTCCTGGTTCGCCACTATTCCATGTTTTCTTCATTTTCGGCTCTTGTAAAGCCTTATAAAAAATTTCTGTAACATTTTCCACTCCAGGCCTGTATTATATTGTCAATTAAATTACTTCTTGATTGTATAGGTCCAGAAGTGAAACTGAACCAAAACAATGCTTTTTAACATAAAGTCTCTCTGATTTAGATTTTATCATAATAAACAAAATTATCATGTGATGTTTACCAATGTCTGATATTAAAAGTCAGATGATATGAAACATCTAGGTGTGACAAAAAAGCAAAAAATAGATCTGTAAGAGGGTAAATATCAGCTATGTATATACAGAACTAATTTCCACTCTCTGTACCGTTTGTCTCCCTGCAGATGGACTTGCTGAGGAGAACTTGTACTAAAATAAGTCTGTGACTTACCGTGCTAACACCCGTATGACATATTGTCAGGGCAACCCTCCTACGACGGACTCAAAAAGAGAGAAAAATGGACGTCAGCGCTTAGATGCTGTTTGCTTTACCAAAATAAACCGAGATAAATTGTCCTGTTCTGTCAGCTCTGTCGTAACTCCTCCAAGCACTGCTGCCGGGTGTGTTTTATGTTTTGCTGATGTCTTTTATTCTTAGAAAAAAGTAAAGGTACTTTAATAATACTTCTGACAGGAGTTACACACTGAAATCGAGGTATATTTTTCATTTAATACTAAGTGACCACAGTTTACTATTGAGCACTTTATCAAAGTCACCGACCGAAGAATTTCATAACAGAGGAGATAGAAACTGGTACCTTGATTTAACCAGGATAAGCTTTAACACATTAATCATCCCTTTCAGTGAAGAACCAGCTATTGCTACTTTCCAGGTGCCTTAAAACTGGTCATAAAGATGTAGTTTGTTAGACCGATGTTTGTTTTTTTGATGCAAAAGTGACTTAATGTTTTCATGCTGTCAGGGATGCAGGTGAACCAGCAGCAGCAGGACAGATGTAATGATTGTAAATACAGCTTCTACCTCAGTGGAAAAGCTCGACACATTCCAAGTTTGTATTTATTCTGTTTTACCGTCTTCTATTTATCGACAGTTTAATGCTTATTCTGTGTATATTTCTTTTTTTCTCCCATGGTACTGGATCCCTGTACGTTTTTCTGTTCAGAGATGTAAATAAATCACATGGAAAACACATTGATAGTTTTTCTCTCTATTGTTTTCATGAAATTTAATCAATTATTCTTGTAAACATGATGAAATACTTCAACACAACAGTGCTAATCCAATAGGAATTTTAGCAAGAGTAAAACCAATATGTTATTCTCACAAAAAAAGCTTCAGTTGGTAGAGCTTTTGTGGTTAAGAAATCCCAACTTACACACAATTAACAAGAAAACAATAAAAGTGTTCACTGCGAGTTATGTAAAAATGTTCATCCTGCTTTAATCCTTCCTTTGGTCTCTGCTGATTCCTGTGGGAGCAGCACATGTTGCCTCTCCAGCTGCTAAAATCGACTTCTTTTGGGGGCAAAATGAATGTATGCAGACAACAACATCGGTAGCCTACAGGCTACTTGTTAAGCTTTAAGGTGATGTATTGATATAAGCTAGTCATTACCTGCATCCAACAGCTTTAACTCAACTCAGTAAGTCGGTTAGTTTGGGGGGGAAACTAAGAAAAGTTCTTTGCGTTCTTTGGCAGCTGGTTTGCCAGCAGCAAACCAGGTACTTTACACAGGTGTGATTCTAACACACCTGTGTAGCTCCGCTCAGCAGCAGCAGGTTTCCTTCACTGCCGCACAGGTGTAAACCCAGCGCGAGCGTCGTAGCGGTCATGTTGCGTTTAAAGGCGGCTCGGAAAAACAGGTTATGACATGTTAACAACGGATTAAACAGCTTTAACTGCTGATAAAAGTTACAGATGACACAGATATGGGAAGTGCAGAAGCCCCTACTGTATCAAATTGACAGAGGAATAACAGAGAGTTGGCCGTTCTAAGGTAAAAAACGAGCGTTCATGATTTTTTTTTTTAACCATCCTACGGCTTCCCGCGCTCCCCTTGCAATGGCACTGCGCCCCCTCTAGGGGGCGCGCCCCACACTTTGGGAACCTCTGGGTTATTCAAAGAACAATTTCAGCGTTAACTGATGACCCAACTTCAATAATTTTCAGAAACAAGTATTGAGTGCACAAGCTTGAATTTATAGTGGATTTTCTCAACTCCATGCAGGCTCAAATATACACACACGATACACTCAGAATAATATTTGAATGAATGTCTCTTAGGAAGCTGCATCTCAACCAAACTATTTTTGCACTAGCAAGTTTCTGGTAATTGTGGCTGGACATTTTGACCGATGATTTTAGCAGACTTGGCAGCAGTAAATGTTTATTTTGATTGGATAGGTCAGGGCCATGCAAAGGTTTAATGCTAATAATGAAGTGGCTAATATGAAGTTTGAATATTAATTCTTATACTCATTGACGTTGCATAATGAGGCTATACTACTAGCAGCAAAACGGGAACACAAAATGATGCTACTGTCAACATGCATAATAGTTTGTACTTTATTCTTGGGTTACAAAACCACAACCTGATGCCTCCAAACGTTTTTGTTCACTGTCACAAAGTAGCTCCATCTTTGTTTTTTCTGACCATAAATTAAGGAAATGAATGAGAGAATTAAGGAGACAATATTTAGATAACGGAATTATTTTTTTCTCGCTTTTCTTCTTCCATAATTATCCAGTCCCAGAAAAGTCAAATTCTACTCTTCTTTTAGACTGTGAGGAAACCCAGAATGCTTCCTCTGGATAGTCAGGATCAGATTGGTATTGCTCCTCTGCCTCGGATAGATTTTTACATCTTCTAGCTGGTCACATAAATTGTTCACAGACAGATCAATCCAAGGTTGACCACATCTGGAAAAAATTAATGCATGCATGGATGAATATTTAGATTAGTGACCCGACTGAACGCTGAGGCGAGTGATAGATTGCTGCAGGCTCCAATGAGATGCAGCACCACAGGAACACCTGGTTCATATGCATGAATGAAGAGCAAAAAGCCTCGTAGCATGAGACGTGCTGAAGGTCAAAGCACCCACCAGATGGCGCTATAGCTCCAACTGGCTCTAGGTCAGACACTATGTGACAATAACATAATTCAAACGAGGCTGAAATGAAGCACATTCTGTGTGTGTGTGTGTGTGTGTGTGTGTGTGTCCATTCATAGGAAGGAGTCCAGATGCCTATAGTTATCCATGGAGACCTAATTAGAAGTGATGTCTCTTGAAGGGTACAATGGCATATAAAGTTCCTAACAAGTTCCCACATCTGCTGTGCTTCGGTCTTCCTGCTTCTGTCAGCGTTACCTGCAACAATAATGATTTCCCACAGGCACAGTTTCACTGAGGTTGTGTCCACACCAAGCGAAAAAAAAAAAAAAGTCACCTTTTTTGCTGAACTGACCCTCAATTCAGCCTTCCTTAACAGAGTTAAGGCTGTCTTTACATTACTGTAATTACACTGCATATCAGAAACTGCAGGCTGACATGGATTAATGGATCACTCAGTCACATATGAGGCCCTCTTATCTCGCTTATGTTAACGTGGGCTGATGTGAGATTGTGGTAACAACCCAGCACCTCACAAGAGAGGAGACGCATGAGAAAATGAAAAGCGTTTGGGTGCTGCTGTGATTCATATCTGGGATCTGAGAGTGGTGTTGAGGTTGCACAGCTGACAAAAGAGAAACAGAGGAAAAGCTTTCATCTGCCCTACTTCAGTAGCTCCTAAAACGCTTTCTGAGGTGGATGACTGGAGGGCGGATGCTGAGGGGAAAAGTGCATCAGCGCAACTCAGACTGAAAAGCTCACAAGTGAGATTCTTTCCAGGGTTTAAGCAACTTTTAGTAGACTAAATTTATGACTTTCTAGGATTGATTTGGAAAAAAGGATTGCAATATTTACATAAAAAATTAAAACGGAGTTTTTTATTCAGTAATTCAATCCACAATGCAAAAATGCAAAATCTTACCAAATATTTTTTCTTAGTTTATAGTGCAAATATTTTTACACATTTAAAATAAGACAAAACTGACTTCCATATAAAATTTCAGCAAGATATAGGAACTTGTTTTAAGTCAATAATTATTTTATATTGACAATAAAATACTGGTGCCATCAGCAGATTATTTCACTTATAACAAGGTATTTCACACATGTTATAAGTTAAATAATCTGCCAATGGAAATAGGATTTTCCCATTAATATTAAAGAATTACTCCCAGGTCTTGCTGAAATGTTACTTACAGGTTAGTTTTGTCTTATTTTAAATGTTTTGTGATGTTTTCACTAGAAACTAAGCCAAAAATAGTAAGATTTAGTGTTTTTGCTGTTCAACCTGTGCTCCGTTAGCGTTACACATGGTGACATGCTACACGTCTTTGTATCTGTGAATATCACTACGGCTTCCAGATAATCAAGAATCTTTATGTGCATTGTGCTGTGCAGTATACACACTCTTTACTTAGCCGGCACTCCTTTGAATGAATAGCTGCATCAGATAAGCATAGCCGAGGTATAAAGGAAGCTCAGGTTTCTATAATATCAGCCCGGTGTCTTTCATCTTTCTCTTTGCAACAGTCCAGACACTCTCTGCAGGGTTTAGGCCAGGTGGCTAATCATGCACAGTGATAACACTGTCATTGAACAAGGTATGGATAGTTTTGGCAGTGTGAGAAGGTGCCAAGTGTTGCAGGTAAATGAAATCAGCATCTCTGATCCTTTTTCCCCACTGCTGGTTTCTAGTTCAGGAATGGCTTAACACAACGAATGTGACAGTCCTGAATACTTCTGTATGGGAAGACTTACGAAGCACTGTCTGTAGCTGCAGTCCAGGTCCGGTTAATGGTTTTTAGGCCCAGGATTAGGGCCTAAAACTGGACTAACTAAATTTAAGGTTGTTTAGGACCCTGCAGGAACCCTGTTTTCTTCCTTTCTTGCCTCTACAAGCAGCACGTTTTTCATATCTCGCCCTCACCAGCGACCTCCTTACAAATGATTACCTCATTTACTCGCAAAGAAGAAAAAAAAATGGAGTCTCCAAATTGAAACTGCTTGATTTCATACAACAGAGCCTCAGGTGGCGCCGCCACAGCTTCGTTTATTTAGCGCCTTTATGCTTTCATTGTTGCCGCAGCCTGGCATGAGGTCTCCTCTGAAAGCTTATCTTAGGGTGTGCATTTATTTTCAGATAGATGAATGCGTGGATGAAACCCATCCAGCTAAGGATGTGATTTGTCTCCTGTGCTCTGGGATTGTTTGGCAGATGGAAACTGCTTCACAGTCTGATAGCAGTCAAGGTCACAGGAAGGGTGACCCCGAGCAGCGTTTGCATGTTAACCCCAACCTTGCGTCTGATTCCTCGTGTTGTATGAGAGAATCCTCCCCAGTGAGTGAGCTGCTTTCTCCCGGTCTCTGCATGAAAACTGCTATCGCTCTGCTTGTGTCACGTTTCCATGTGCACGGCATCGCTGTTGCTCCAGTTTTCAAGGGAGACACATCACCTTATGGTGGTGGTTCAGTCAGCACGCTCTGACACTGTAATTGGGTTAAACAAAAAGCCCCCAAAATAGACTGCAGCCTGCTCCTCCAGTTGCTTTGCCTGAAAGCACAGCTCTGATTCAGCACTGGATCCAAGACACAAGCCTCAACACATCCAGATGATATTCACGAGAGAAAGGCCAGCCATCCAGGGAGGAGAAAACAAATGGCAGCCTTTCAGAGCAGCCTTCTTGCATATGAATGTTTGATTTATTTTGATGCCGTTCTCTCGTTGGGAGTACTTACGGCAAAGCACCTGTCCTCCCAGGAGATGTAAGCATCCCCACAGTGGAAAGACTTCATAAACATGTTATCTTTTGTTAGGAGAAATTATTGCGCGCCGAGTCAAGAATGGATGCCAAGATGTTGTATTGTGCATTACAACAATCCCAAGCAGGGTTTCATGGGTTTACGCTTAACTTCTTTGTTGTGCAGAACCAACAGTCCTGGGTTTTAGCGAGAGAACATCTCCGAGTGTATTGTTTGTTTACTTCCACACACTCGCCCTCCAGCATTCAAAGAATTAGTGCTCATGCTTGTGTGTTGTTCTCTGCAGGATCCAGTTAGATTTCCCAGACTCTCGCTGATGTGGGTATTTAAAGGAAGTCCTGAAAATGGAGGCAGCTGCTGGTTGTTCTTTACGTATGCGCCACACATACATACCAAGCACGTATATGGGGCACGCATCATTAACATGTTTATCGCTCCGATTCTGCAAAACCCTGAGGGTCAACACAAGTAAACAAGAAGGAGTGTTTCTAATGCAGTGCTCAAGGGATTGGAAATGTATTCAGAAAGTTGATTAATTATGTGAGATGTAATTACGACCTTAAAATAGGTAAATTAATTCATCAATTATTGGAATAAAAGAAAAAAATGGTTTTCAAAAGGAAAGCAAGCGAGGCATACAATAAAATTAGCATCAATAAGTACTGTTAAAAAGTTTCGGAGCAGTAAACTTGTCAAAAATTTAACGTCATATCATATCATAGGGTGTTTATTAAAATATCCAAATCTAATTTTCAGAGAGAATCAAAGATTCAAAACAATTCTTGAAGGGCATTAGGAGTCAACCCGACTGACTGGCAGAAATATAAAATTATGTTGTTGTTTCTATGGAAGCACTGAAGGATTTCTTTTAATAAAGAAACAGTTTAATAAGAATGGCTTTAGCTCCCCTGTCACTCATCACATGCCAAAAGGCTTTATTTATATCATGTTTGTCTTGAATTTTATATCAAATTTGAAAGATTCACGCCTTCTTTTGTTTCTTGATTCATCTTGTCAGACTTTTTTTTGTACATCTTGCACCTCATAGTTACAGTTAGGTAAAGAAAACGTCACTGGCACGGTTCACGGTTGTCCCCCTGATTACTGTACATGCTTCCCCCATATTAACATTTCTGAATAACATCAAACACAGCTGACAAAGTGCAGTGACAGTTAACGCAGCAGGAGATGAACTCTCTCTACTACAGAGACTTCTCCCTCTGTGAGACACTTCGGATCGAACACGAGAGAAACCTCGGTTAGGGCTGACGTCAAGACAAAGCTCTCGTGGCCTCACAGCGCTGCAAAATAAACCCGACTCGGCGGGGGTCACTGCGTGGGTGAAGCGAGACGCTGAGATGAAACCAAACAAAGACATGGAGCGTCCACGCTTTCCAGTTTTTTCACTCTCAACCTTTGAGGGAACATGAAAAACTTCTCTCAGCCACCACTGAGCTCATCTTTCTGCCATTTTTTGAGTGTTTTTACGGAGAATGGCAAACCCATGCTGGGTATCGGTGCTTGACAAGCTAAGGAATCTTTTGTGAATATATACAAAGCTTTCTGTTGTACAGTACGATTCATTGATGCAAGATTATTTCATTCTCTTGCTGAAGCTATAAGTGTCCCTGCTTTCAATAACTTTGAAGAACATTGCCATGAAAACAGTGCAGTGCACAGGTTGTCAAAGGTAAAGCTAAAAGGAGAGCACCTCAGAGAATTATATCATAGATTACCCAGGGTGTTATGAGCAGGATAAGGTTTCATTAAACCAACTAATGTGGAACAGTGATGTGCTTCTGGGTGTGGGAATTACATATTTCTTCACATGATGATGAAATCTGAATAAAATCAGCAAAGAAACTTAGAGAAAAAGTTGATTTGTTCCTCCTTTTGAGTAGCCAAGGCCACCTCTTAATTTTTTTCAGCGCAGCTTTGAATAATCTCCATTAAAATGTGCATTAAAGAATCCAGCAACAACTGCTTGGTAAACGCTTCAAGAAGGGTGCAATTTGCTAAGAAGGTTTGACCAAACATTTGTTGAGGTAAATTTGCACATTTGAGCATCTGAATATGACAGAAAACCCACAATAAATTAAAAATAGTTCTAATTCTTGCTTTTAAAGTTATACGTTTTATAATCTCCAGGGTTTCCTCCAGTGCATTATAAGCCTGGCGGGCCACCAGGCTTCACTTGCCCCCCCTTCTAGGCTCAGTGTTTGTTTTAAATAGGGTTTTTATCCATAAATAGCAGTGACAATAAAGACAGATTAAGCTGAGGCATTGAACAGGGCATGAGGATATGCTCTAAATTTTTGTAACTTTTAAAAATTTTTAACACAAAAGCTTAGTGGGCTGCTGGTGCTGCACTGTCATTCTTACCACCAGCCTTACCAAGTTTTCTGGGGGAAACCCTGTAATCTCCCTGTGCTGGAAAAAGCCAAATTAAATGGACATTCATGCCTATGGTGACTACTTTAAATCCAGACAGCGACTGTACGTCTGTTCCTCTGAATGGAGCAGACTCTTGGGTGACAACTGGCCGCTGATTTAATCTGTAATGTCCATCTTCTTGTCAGATTAATGTGCTGGCTCTGATCCTGATGACCTGTGGACTTATGGTAACCCAGCCAACAGGCTCGGGTTATGTACACCCCTCACTATGCCCCATACCTGCTGGAACTACTCAGCTTTCCGAGGGAAAAAAATAATAATAATTCGATTGATAATGTCTGGGCTGGCGGCCAAATGGAAAATAAATGTCATAGAAAGTAAAAACGAACATAGATTTGCTACGGTGATCATATTTTATTGTCCAAACCCACAGCACACACATTCAAACGTACAGTTCTCTGTGTCTCCAACTCACACACGCCAAACGACTTTGTGCTCTCACAAATAAAAATCGATAATGATTTCCCACAGCTAATCAAACACAATCTCTTTGGATTTTGGACACGAAAGCAGTTGATTCAAATTGAACAAACCATTTTAAGCGTTAAAGCAGTCACTTTGCCTTCCCAGCAAGCTCAGCTTTATTCTGTATGTGAGCTCCTGGAGGGAAACTCGAACTGCTCAAGAAGTCAGAAAATCAGAGCCTTGAAAAAGGTCCTCCTGCGCTGTCCTGACTTTGTAACAGAGCTTGCCTCCCTGCTCTCTTTCATGTGATCTGATCTCTGGTTTGGGATGCTCCTCTGGGGAGTTAGCACGACAAGCGTTCAGGCTTTGACACGAGCGTGATTTCCAGTAAAGTCATCGGTGGATGTGAGATCTATGTGTGTTACCTGGGGGAGATGCCTCCCATCACATTTAATTTGCATTCATTCGATTTCCTCTCTGGCGGCGACTCACTAACGAGGCACTCGCAGAACAGGAGAGCGCGCCGAATACAGTTACACTATTGTTTGGTCCTTCATTGCAATCATGTACACAGCTCCTCAGCAGAATCTTAATTAAGCAGAAGAAGTTGTGATTGGTCAGTTGCTCAGCCTCCTCTGACTTATAATCCAGATGTGGCTACACCCCTGACCTCATATGTTTAAGCCTCAATCAAAGGTGCTGTGGTATTCTGTTACCTCCTTACAGTTCAGCACAAATTAGAGGTATTAAACAGCAATCAGAGTGCAAAACACATAAATCCACTTCAACTGCGGTAAATGATTGTCTGCCACCCAAAACTAATTTTTATTGTGTTGCAGTGCTTCTACAATTATCATGCAGATTATTATACTGGCCGTGTCAAATGGCATTATCATTATTTCTATGCAAATGTTCACACTTCAAAACTAGAGGGCTTATTTTTACACAATAATACTTTCACTTGCAACTCTTGCCAGTCTGGAACACAAACTAAAGTGCATTTTAAACTTACTGGTACCCCTGAAAAAGCGTTAAAACAATTTCCTCTTTCACCGCAGTAGCATATCCGTCTGTCCGTCCATCCATCCATTCATTTCAGGGGCAGTAGCCTAAGAAGAGATGCTCAGACTTCCCTCTTTCTACTTTGTCCAGATCCTTCACGGGAATCCTAAGATGTTCTCAAGCCAGGCGAGAAACATCGTCCCTCCAGCGTGACCTTGGTGTTCCTCTGGGTTTCACCTTACCACTGGAGGTAGATACCAGCCCCAGTGCGACCCTGCAATGGTAAGAAGGGGTCTGGATAAACTGAATTAAACCGAACCCCAACAAACTCTTCAACATCAAAAACATCAGAATAAATTTAACTGCTGTTTATGTCAAATATACCAGGACAAATGTCACAGCCTGGCTCCCAAATTTCCCTTTGGATCGCCTCCATCTGTTTAGGCCTTTCATTCAGGACACTTATTCAGGAAAAATAGGAAATTTCTTGCTTCTTACCACATGAAATAACAGTGTTATTGATAAAAATGTTCTTTCCCTCTAATCCTCCTATGTAAGAGAACATAAACCTAGGTTGTTGGAGCTGTATACACAAAGCAAGTATGTTTAGAAAAAGCTCTTTAAAGTTTTGGTCACAACAACTTGCAGTCTCCCACCTCTGTTGTTTCTACCTGTCAAATTTTGGCAGCAGTAAACCCTTTGACGGAGATCAAACAAAATCCGATACAAAGACAAAATGACTGCAAATAAAAATGAATGTGTCTCCATCCCTTCAGCATCGTTCTTCGCAACACTGCTTTTCTTCAGAGGGGAGAAATAGCTCTTTAATTAGATTCATTTTGAACAACAACACAAATGGAAAGATTTTAAAAACCCCTCAGAGGACACAAAACATTGGCATCTATGACGATCAGGTGATCAAAACAAATGAAATGTACGTTTTATTTAGTTATTATCAAATATGTTTTCAGAAGCTTACAGCTGCGATTTAAAAGCTTTAAGCAGGCTTTATGTTGTTGATCACATCTCTAGCATCATGTTCAGTAAACACACACATACACACACGCACACCCTTCTTTCACCTGCATATCTAATTTCAAATGGGGTGCAACCTTAATTTAGACTTCACATCATGAATCTAAACTGGCCTGGGATCCCCTGTGGCGTGTGGCCTTTCAGTCACAGCGCCATTACTGGAAGAGTGTTGATGTGACTGACAGCTTTAGTGGGTGGTAAATATGTGTGTGTGTGTGTTGCTACCCAGAGAGCCGACAGCGCTCTGGGTTTTCTTCTCTCCTATCAATCAGAGGCAGTTAGACCATGTCTGTCCACGGGAAAGGTCACAGGCTTTTTCCACATTCCCAGAGTCCCTGTGGACTGTGAGGGGTAGCAGGCTACATGCACAAAAGCCTGGTCACAACAAGCTTAGTTTGTACTACAGTACTTTAGTTGCCACTTTAGGGCCTGAGAGGAAAGATTTTGAACAGTCTCACACAACTTCAACAACTTTTAAAAGTAGCTCCTCTGAGGAGCTAATGCATTTCCCTGAAAAAGTGTTTGTACTGCTTGAACTTTTCACCTTTTTGTTGTGTTTCAACCACAAACCTTAATTGATTTTATACAGCCTTTATATTGCAGACCGACACAAACTAGTTTGTGATGATCGTCACTATTTTGCCAAGCCTTATGCTGTTACGGTGACCTGGCTTACACACCTCTGCTGTCTACTGATTGATTCCACCTCTGCCACTGACTATATCTACTCCTTTCCTGCATCAGTTGTCATCTTCTCTCACAGCCTTTGAACGATCATGTCTGACATCCTGATTGTACCAGAACTGTTTGTTTTTTCTCCTGACCATCACCTTTGCCTACTCTCTGAATGTTTCTTGGTGGGTTGAGTGTTCGAACCGCAGTGTCTTCTATTTCAGTTGTGTCCTTGGGCAAGATATTTCACTTGCCTTGCCAACTGGTGGTGGTCAGAGGACCCAGTGGCTTTGGTGCATGGCAGCCTCGCTTCTGTCAGACTGTCCCAGGGCAGCTGTGGCTACAATGTAGTAGTTAGTTTGTTGTTTTGAATGTTTAATACACATATGTAATAGAGTTCATATTATACTGAGTATATGTCAATTTTATTTCATTGAGCCATCTTTATTTGCTGTTTTATTCATTTTACCTGTGGGAATTGCCTTTCTGCACTCTGAATATAATGTTTTATGTGACTCCATTGGTAGTTTTCTGCTATGTAAAGGATTTCTTTGTGCAAGTCAAAATTTCAGTTTCAGTTTTATCTGAACAGCACTTCTTTAACCATGCTTGCTGCGCTCCTTCAGAGTTACCAATGACCTAATGGCCTCTTTCTCTCTCTCTTTGACCGCCCTGTTTGTTGAAATGGGCAGCCAAATCTTGGTAGCTCTGTAGTTGCATTACACACTTTTCATTTTTAGATGATGGATTAAGCAAAGGTCTGTGCAATGTTAAAACCTTTGGATATTGATGTATAATCTAGCTCTGCTTTAAACTTCTCATCTTTATCCCTGACATGTCGGCTCTGTTTCTTGGTCTCCATGATGCTGTTTGTTCATAATTGTTCTCTAACAAATGAAGCCAGAGAGACTCTATTTGGAAGTTGTTTGTGCTGACTTTTATCCTAAAGGGAACTAAAAAGAAATGCAAAACATCAACATATCAATTTTCTTCCACTTTCTTTCACATTCATCCAAATAGTTGAATACCATTTGAAGTTTGTGGTTGTAACAGAACAAAATGTGAAAAAGCTCAAGGGGTACGAAAACTTTTGGGAAGGACAGTGGGTTTCATTTTTACTCACACGCTTATCTAAAGCTGGCTGTCCCCTCCAGTTAGCTGCAAGAATCAAGTATTAATTACAGTTAATCAAACGTTGCAGATTATGGTGGGTGAAAAAAAAATGGGTGAGTGCACACTGGGTGCATTTAAAATCCTGAGCAACCCCACTTTCTGCTGAGGTTGAAATTTTGAAGTATTAGTAAGTTATTAATATTCCCTAATAGGAAAATCCTGCTCCTGAAATGCAAACGAGGTGAGAGGGGTGACAATGAGAGCTCTGCTCAGCCGCTTATGGGATAATAATGATGTGCTCAGTGATGCAAAGGGTAGAACAGCCTTCGTGCCCTTAAAAATCAGCCTTACATGAAGTTGTAGAGAGTGCGTCCAGAGTTTGTTTAAAATTTCACTATGAAATCACATGTCATGGGTCATAAACGTTTGAATTTTATTAGAAATCCACTGAGAGATCTGTGGCTTTACTGAGATGTTCCACTGATGGTGATCATTGTTGGTCCATAAGCAGTAAAGTCGTCTTTGTTTATTCTTTCCATTTATTCTCACTGGGATGATTCAAAAATTGGTGAAAGCATGCAGCGTCATGTGGGGGAAGCCACTTATTCACTCAGTAAATTGTTGTTTTAGTTGAATTTATTAAATAATTCATGCCAAAAAAAAATTATACAAAGTGTGAAAGTCTAATTCAGTTTTTCACAGTTAGTGACAACGGGTCGAGACCACAACACAAGCGCTCTCAGCTTGCAGCTCACTTTCATTCATGCTCGATAAGATAAGAACTACCTCCCGTGCTTTCTGTTGTCAAACTAGAACAAACTGCTGCTGGAGAAGCTGATTGAAACAGCCAATAGCTGTGATTATGGACTGGCAGTTGTTGCTGCAATAATGGGAGTAATTGTGGTTGTGCGGTTGTTGTTGGATTTACTACAATGGCACACCAGAGTGAGTGAACAGCAGCAACACAAAGGTAAGGTATCTGTGCAGGTAATTTAAAAATGTTAATTAGAGCTGCTGAAGGCACAATAGATGTAAAACATTGGTTCTATTTAAAGCAAAACTAGAAAATTTAATGACGCAGTAAAGCTACATATAGCATTTTGTATTTCCAAACAAATACAGCCATAGTGCATGTATTACCAAGATGCACTGTTGTAGATTTAACAAGAGGTCAAGCAGCTTCAGCTGTGCTGATGACCAGCAGACATACTCCATGTGAACATGGTGCTCGTTTAATAAAGTCGACAGAAACTTTTCCACAGTGGAAATGTAACGGTACACTCTACAGCATGGTATCACTGGTAGCATAGAACGGATATGGGTCATTATCTTATGTGTGCAAAGTCATGTGTCGAGGTTAGCATTATCACACTTTTTCACTTTTAAAACAAAATATTACATTTTAACTCTGTAATAGATAAATACATATATATATGTGTATCTAGAAAAACCCTATACATTTATTGACACACTCATAAAAATAGGTAAATGTGAAAAAATATATTTTTTTAAGTATGCTTGACTGTTTCAATTTAAGTAGTGCTGAGCAACTCATAATTCACTACATCCTGTTTCCCTGACGAATAAATATGACATATTACAGAGACCAGCTTCTAATAGGCACTTTTAAAATGGGAGAAATAAGAGAATATGCCATCTAATAACTGTGGTACACATGACTTTTTCTGTAAAAAAAAAAAGATTTCTTGATACTGGATTTTCTAATCTTCTCACAATAAAGGCTGAATTTTCCCCAAATTGAGATTATTCCCCTGCTTAAAAATTTGCTTTAGATTTTTGTTTTAAAATCTTTATCAGTGGGTACCAATAAAAAGTGTAGGGCATGAAGTGTAGCATATGTTACAGCAGTCCTGACACTCGGGACCTGTAACAGATCGTGGGGGCTCGTCCGGGATCAGCATGCCGCACATCCATGGGCTAAAAACCAAAATACTGTGGTGGCATTTTTAGGTGCACCACACATATAATCACACAAAATGTTGATAAACAATAAAGTAAAAAGGTACCAATTTGAGTCTTAGCATTTCCAAAGATTTAAACTTGTGTTTGCTTTTTAATGGATGCCATTTTCTTGATATGAATAGAGCAGGATAATTGTGGTAATTTGCTCTAAATAGATAAATATTTTACTGAGATTCTTTGTATATTTACTTTGACTTATGACAAATGTGAAAAAACTGTTGTTGCTTGAACCAAATTAGATT
>NW_006799981.1:1743421-1749156 GCF_000485575.1 Poecilia formosa | reverse complement strand
TTGAGGGGGGCCAATATGCTGAAGTGGCCCTCAGTGAAATTGAGTTTGACAACCCTGCCTTAATGCATGTCATTTTCTTGATGTGAATAGAGCAGGATAATTGTGGTAATTTGCTCTAAATAGATAAATATTTTATTGAGATTAATTGTATATGTACTTTGACTTATGACAAATGTGAAAAAACTGTTGTTGCTTGAACCAAATTAGATTATTTCCATAAAACAACCACAACCCACAATTTCCTAAATCAGTTAGTAAAGCAGTTTCAGCTTTAGTGGACCAAATTAGTTGATCAATTTTCTCATTTTTAGAGAAATAAATTGCATTACTGGAAAAAACTGAACAAGGCGTTCCTAAAAAAAAAACAAAAAAACATACAAATCTAGACGTGCAAGGGGACACAATACAAGATTGGCAAGATGTGTGGTATTAATTAGCTGACATGCTCCACTCTGGACGCTGCTGTGTTTTTGTAGCGTACCATTGTGCTCACTATGCATCAGCTGGTCACATTACAAAACCTCCTGGAAATGTCATTAGAATCAGTGACCTTTTAAACAGCAAGCAGCACATTCAAACATTATTTTAAGGGCCTCAGATCTCATTTCCAGAGTATTCAATATGGGCATTTGCTGCAGACAAATGTTACACTGTTTTAACCTTCTTGTGTAGAATATGGAGGATTTAGGAGATTAAAAGCACTTTGCATTCATATTCAGTCATTACAACCACTCAATAACCCACAATGATCATGCTGATTTATGTCTTTCCACGTTTTTTTGTGAGCACTTCATGCTCTGAAAACCAAAGGTTGCTATTTCATTAACGATTTCTGCATTTCTAATTTCAAAGACATGTGAGCCACTTCTTTCTTATCCTATAGTTATAGGATAGCTAAGTGAGTATGCAGCCTTCAGAGCTGCAAATGAGACATCCTAGAAACTTTAACTGTGGTAATTAAAAAAAAAGAAAGACAAGCAGTCTTGAATTTACCTCGTACCTTGGCGTTGCTCAGGTCTGTGTTGCTGCCAAAGAGTTTGAGTGCCACAAACTCAGAACAATCCCAACCATGTGTGCATAAACAGTAGATGGAGCTATTTGGGAATCTTGGAAAAAACATTTGTTTGCATCCAATTGAACATCTGTATGAATCAGTTGGGTGCATATCAACATTGGGAGTTATTATACCTTCTGTCAGGCAGTGAAGGATCAAAATTGTTTGCATTATCTGTTTGCTGTCAATAGATATAATTAAGGGGTTGCATAATTTGCAAGATCAAATTGAAATCTTCTAGTCCAAAAAAAATGTTCCTAATGTATGTGGATGGAGCTTAAGTGATTTTCAGAAATTACCATATAGATGTGTGGAGAAGTGTGCAGCGATGACACGCAGAAAAGCTTGTAATGCTCAGATCTCCTGCTATAACTTTGTGTTTTGCACTGAAGAGTCAGATTTTGAGCCCAAGTTATGCCCACATTCTAGTTTGAATAATTACGCTTTTGACGCATTTTAAGTCACCAATGCAGTAAAAATATATTAATCAAATTTCAAAGTGAAATTCAAATCTATTGGATGAGTTTTTACAATCAGGTTTTGACATGGGTTGAAGTTGATGAGGTCATTCAAAGTTGGATTTAACTTGGACTCAATTTATAACAAGTTTGTGTTACACAGTGAGAAGTCAAAGTTTGAAGTGTGATCACACCCGCATCCTTTGATGGATATGCTTGTTGATCATCCATACCTCAAAAGAATACTTTAATCCACAAATAGACGACTTCTTGTTGCCAGTTTTCATACATCATACTGAACTCAGATAGCAAACATGGTGTAATTTTAAATACTTTTGAAGGTACCCTTAACATACAGAAATTTTTACAGCACATGACGTGTAAAATTTTGAGTTTTGGGGAATGGTCAATATTCCAGAAAGGCTTTATCAGTAAGATATTTTATTAAACTCAGATACTTACAAAGTATTATCAACAAACTGAAAATCAGGATAATGATTAAAGAAATCTCTAAAACTTTGTATTTAAGAAGTATGAAGAAGTAGAGTAAGAAGTAGAGTTTGAGTTCAGCTCTGCATGTTAGCAAACAAGAAGAATTGGTTCTGATCAAGGAGAGCATTATGAGTCCAGCTAGACACTCTACCAGAAAAAAAAAAAATCTCTTAAGAAAATTGGCATAATAATTTTGTCAGTAGAGGCTGCTGAATGTTGCAGGGAAAGAGGAATCTTCATATTTTTTCCCAGTGTATTTCTCTTCTCCCCATCTTTTGCCAGAACAGGCAAATATCTTAAGCGAATCTGAAGTGAAGAGACTGTTAACGGTTCCAGTGGAGTAAGCCCAGCTCTGTGATTAATTTGCATGGGATAAGCCAACATTCTCAGAGTCTTCACCCTCAGAGAAACCTCAGCCAGAATGACATTGAACTGTCTGTTCACTTCCTGCCTCACTACTGCCTCCGGGAATATTTCTATTTCAAAACATGAGCATTAATAAGACCCACTGAAAAAAGAAAAAAAAAACCTAAAGAATGACACTAATTGGTAGCTAATCAGGTCACATCTATACTTATAAGATGTGCAGGAATAAAAGCTGTTAGAGCATGACACGTCTCCAGAGTCTCCAATTTGTTCATATTAAAATGTGGAAATATATACATTTTTTAAAAAAGATACTGACGAGCCCTAATCTTTTTACCACCAGCCACACATTTTTAGGGTCTCTCTCTCTCTCTCTCTCTCTCTCTTTTTTTTTTAACAGAATAGCTTTGATCCAGACAGAAAAAAGAAAATCCAAACAAGTCCTTGGACATCCATCCTCTTATCCATCCATCAAGCCATGTGTAAGTGCTTAAGTAAAAGGCAAGTGTAAAAAAGCTCAGGCGCAGCATGTCTGTATCTGGTGAGTCAGAAGGCCAGATGACACTTCAGTATCTATTTCCTGTAGTTTGAGCCAAATTGTTGGTGCAGTTTGTCTCCATGTCTAAAATGTTTACACAGGCACCAGAGATGAAGCTGATCCATTTGCCATCTGACGAAAGATTGATGCCACTCTTGAATTTAATATCGGACTTGGGCAACCAGTCCATCCAATGATCCAGTTGCCCTTGTCCTGTGTTGTTGCAGGACATAATTTATATTACTGCAGATTGAAATGGTAAATGTTCTAAATTGTAAATAAATCAGTGTTTCATTTCAATAGATGTGTGATTAAATTAGCCAAATTAAGTGATAAACCTACAGGTGGAGCTTGTTGCAGAAGTCCAGTCTGCTGCCCAGCAGAGGTATATTGGTGGATAAAGAGAAAAAGAACATGAGGAGAGACAACAGGAATGTTAACCGAATGACAGAAGTTGTTGTATTTTATTCTTTTTAGCTTTCAGTTTCTATCAGTCTTGGATCATGTCAGATTTGACAACTTTAGCAGGCTGTTAGACGACTTGGACACAAAGTAGGAAACACTGATGCTGCATTTGTCTTAGAAGTCGGAGCTCCAATGTCAGAGTGATATGATGGCCAAGCTGAGCACGTTCTTGTTGCAAGTTGGAAATCTAGTCAGATTTGCTAATAGTTGTGTTAATTCCTATTAGCAGTACAAACCAATAACAGCATGTTCTCCCTCACTTTGGATTTAAACACTAAAGGGAAATGTTTATAAAAAGGTTGTAGAGAGCTCTGTTTCCAACTTCCAATTGGTAACTTGAAAAAAATACAACTTCTATTTGCCTATAGATTACACCATTACAATCTAGAAAAAGTATGCAATACTTAGGGTGTTAATTGCTAAAAGATAAAAAGTTGACTCATGAAATGTAAAAAATTCACAGTTTTAAGTTTTTGACAAACAAGTTCCTGCTTTATTGAGCAGTTTTTCATCATTTTTTCCCCCAACCTCTCATGTAATCACAAAGCAGTAGCTCTAGGAATGATGAGTTCCTGATGGAAAAGACCTGGAAAAGTATGTGTTGACAGCGGTCCTCCGGTCAGAAGGGGGCGCTGCGTGCTGTAAATCGTATGCTTTGGTGCAAATGAGTGGTAGATAGAGATCTGTAGTTAATAAGAGATAAGTTACCTGAGTGCCTCCGTGTATTTCTGTGCTTCGCCCCTGGAGGAAATACCTCCCCTGTGCTTTCCAAGACTTAAACAGTACATTTTTAACCCAGAGTCAGATCCAGAAGCATAAGAAGTGGAGCCTCCTGCCAAACCATGAAGGATGCAGCATGTTATCGGTAAGTTCACAAACGCTTGTTTTTTGCGGTGTAACCCGCTGTGCCCACGTGTTCTGCTCTCCTTTTGTTTTTCTGTGTTTGGGTGTGGTGTTTTGCGAGAATGGGGTATGTGTTTTTTTTTTTTTTTTTTTTAAGTACTTGGATGGACATGTAGCGGTTACTGGGAGTGAACTTTCTATTATTTCCCCCAGGGTGCTTAGCGGCATGCTTTTGTATCCCCTGTAACGCTGTGACTTTGATGGAAGTGTGTCCCTGCCTCTGCTATTAAAGCTTTGGTTTAAACCAGCACCATTCAATTCCTGTGCTGTGTGCACCAGCACATCCAGTAATGCAGATAATTGCATTACCTCATTGGCATGCTATCAGCTGCTGCAGAAACCTGGTCCTATTTATTTAAATCAGGTGTGTTGGGACAGAGAAACAATAAAATATTCAGGAACATATGCTCTGAGGATCAGGGGTTGGGGAGCACTTGCTAATATGGTCAGAGCAGATTGGACAAATTACACTTGTTCATATCTGTTGTACTTTGTAGCCAAATTAATGTGCAAGTTTTGGATGATTTGTCAGTGAAAACAAGTGGATTTTATTAATTTAAAATCAGTTAAAGCCCATGTTAGAGATGTTTTTATTTGTACTTAATATTACTGCAGTTAAGCATTTTTTATATTTAATTGCTAAATTAAATTTGAGCTTTATGTGTTCTCTTAACTCTGTCCAATAGAGTAAAATTTCCTTAGAATCCCCTAACGCAATGCAGTTCTGCAGGTTGTGGGTAGCTTTATTTGTGCCTCATGATAAAACAGCTGTAAAGCAACCACCACTGTATGAGTCATTAGTTTGATTTCACAGTTCTCCTGGATCTAAGGGAGTTTTTCTGCAGTGCGCACTGTGTCTCCTTAGCAGCTTGGAGCTGCACAACTGACTGAGTTTGAGAGTTTGTATGTTGCATTTGAAAATGGTAAGCCTTCCTATGGCATAGCTTTAAGTTAACTTCTGCAGTCGATGATATAGGTTAAGCCTGAGATGAGAGAAACTCAGAAGAAAAATGTTGGAAAGTCTTGACTTAGCCAAAAGACAACGGTTTAGATCAGGGTTGTCAAACTCAATTTCACCGAGGGCCACTTCAGCATATTGGCCACCCTCAACGGGCCACATTGACGGTACAAATCAGGAGTGCATACCTGCTAAAACACACCAGACAAAAGGTTGACTTCCCTCATTCAGTTCTGTAGAGGCTTATAATGAGTCAATGGTCCAGGTGTGTTAGAGAAGGAATGCATCTAAAGCTGCAGATGGTAGCTCTGGAAAACTAGACTTGGGCAGCCCTAGCATAAATGTATAAAAAATACAATGTTAAAAATAAATTAAGCACCACCTCATATTGTTAAATAACTGATTTTATGTATTGAAGTTTTAAATATTGCATTTGAGTTTCCATGGCCTATAAAATGCTGGGGGCCACATGTGGCCCCTGGGCCTTGAGTTTGACACATG
>NW_006799981.1:1742119-1743186 GCF_000485575.1 Poecilia formosa | reverse complement strand
TGTTTCAGTTTGAGGTTCCAAAGTTGATGATGTTAGATGCAACGCATGGAAATTTCAGCTGAGGCTTGCACTCAGATGCCTGGATTCAGAGTACAGACCATGACACCACAGAACCCTTGTTGACCTTTAGTAAATACCTGTGATGAATAGAACATGCAAAATCTGTATCTGTCTGGTTTTGAACCAGAGACCTTTTGTGTGTGAAGCAAATGTGATAACCACTACACTAAAGGAACTGAACTTCTCTGTTTTGTTTCAGTTTGAGGTTCATGTAAGTTCTTCTTAAATCCATGGAAACTCAACAGTTTGTAAGGTAGGTGAGTTAGCTTAGCAGGTTAGAGCACAGTGCTGGTAATGCTGAGGTCATCGGTTCAATCCCCGTATGGGGCAATTCATGTCTAAGGTCTTTCAGACAATCAACACTTCAAAATAAATAAGGGTTCAAAAATACAATCAACACTTTACAATTAATAAGGGTTCAAAAATAAAATCAACACTTCAAAATAAAAAATGGTTCAAAAATAAAATCAACACTTCAAAATAAAAAAAATGGTTCAAAAATAAAATCAACACTTCAAAATAAAAAATGGTTAAATAAAATTAAATGGTTCAAAAATAAAATCAACAGTTCAAAATGGTTCTACAGAGTCTTGGCTAAAAAAATAAAATGAGTTTTTATTTTTTAAGTGCATTACAAACCTTTGGTTGAAATGACGCGTTAAATTCAAGTCTCCATTACAGACCAGAGAAAACTAAAGAGAATGCAACATTGTGTTAATCCATTTGAGGAGCCAGCAGTTTATCTTGAGGAAATAAATGACGATGCAAAAGTTAATTAGACTGTAACATGCGCTCTCCGCTGCTCAACCACAGCGCATTTAACAAATGGAGCCTTCTGGGTGCAAGTTACTCTGGAGGATCTGCAGACGTAACATCTGTCCTTTTCGGAGAAGCGAAACCACGCAAAAAAAAAGAAAAAAAAATCCTGGCAAAAGCTTACACCGGACCGCACAGGGTAAAACACTCACAGAGTTCAGTTGATCTGTTTGGATCAGACAGATCCAACT
>NW_006799981.1:1722839-1741335 GCF_000485575.1 Poecilia formosa | reverse complement strand
TAACTTTAGCCTATAAACTCTATCTTTGATTTTTTTAAATTTATTTTTTAAAGGTTTTACTTCTGCAGAATATTTGTCTGCTGAGCATTATGAACTTTTTTCTTAAGTGGAACCACACTGAGCATCTTTCAACTTTAACTTCATGCTTTTGGGAGATGCATTGATCTTTTACTGAGCTGAGCTGGTTTTTTAGAGACTGAGACAGTAAGCCCTCCCTCAGGTAAAGTTGAGGGGAAAAAAAGACGCCTCACTCACTCTATATCTTCACTTGGTTGAACTAAATACTTAGTTTTGCTTACAGGTTCTCAATGTTTTTGTTTAATCCTCCAAGCTCAGCACAAGTTAGCAAAGATAACCACATGTCAAGAAATGTTAAATATATATTAAGTCCTAAGGTTTGTAGAAGGTAGTGCCTTCAGAAGTCACAGTTTTTAGTTTCTCTTATGTATTTATTTTAATTAAGATAATACAAGGTTTTCAAGTCTGAAAACTATTGTGTACATTTGTTTTCGGTACCTTAGAGTCAATATAACTGCAATGTTTTTACAGCATTTCTAACAATCATTTACATTTGACTAGCCTACGGCATTATATGGATATTTTTTGTTAAAGTTATCTTCTCATACATTTTTGCTGTGTCCCCTACATAACTTTGGCACAGTTGTGGCTTTGCTTTTGTTGTTCTTCCATAAAAAAGTGATAAGAACTTGTGAACAATGACGTTGATTTTCTGCGCTGTTTTACAATTGTAGACGATCTGTAGTTTTAGCAATGGCTACGGAGGCAGTGAACGAAGCCGCTCCGTCCACCTCGTTCAGACTGGTCTGTCTTCCTTTGTGGTGGAGAATAGTTGTTTACAGCACAGGCAATTTCCGATAAGCGTCTTAGCGTTGAACTAGTGTATTGCACATCATGGACAAATGTTAGGAATTGGGTAAAATTTGAAACCCCAACAGGGTCCACGCCTCCAGGAACCAATCATTTGTCAATAGTTGAGAGCCCAGACCTTCTGTATGAAGCAAGGACAAGTGGCTGGTTTTTACTAAGTTACATAATTTTGAAATAACTACATTTCTTCCCATTAATTTTTATTAATGGGAAGAAATTTAGTTAGATACATAGGCCTGAGGTAGGATGGCTGTCTGTCTCTTGTGCGTTAAGAGCAAGACGTATGTTTAGAGTGTGAATAAAAGAAGTGACACTCCTGATAATGTGAGTTTTCATTTTGACGCCAGCTTAAGGCATGATGAATGAAAATTGCACTATTATTAAAGCACAGCTCTGACTTTTTTTGTGTCCATATCTTTTATCTTCCTCCAGAATCTCCTCATCTGGCACAAACCTCCTGAGGGGTTTCTCTCCACTGCAAACATGATTCTTAACTTAGCATCACTGGATGCCCAGAATTACTTTCACCCGGGCAGCTCTCAGCTGCACGATTTGAAAGGAAACCGGGACTTTTTAAGATCAGTCAGTGGCTTTTCGCAGCATGGCACTTCTCCTTCACTAAATTTGGCAACAGTAGATAAAGTGATAATGATGGTTCACCCTTGTGTTAACAGCTCTCTTCACCCATGGATCAATTGATGGATCGGCTTGTAATTTCCCTTCATAGCACGAGAAAGAGGGTGTGAAGCAGAGAGGTGCGCATTCTAATTTGCTCTGACCGGCTCCCTACGGTGCCTCAGACAATGCTGATGTGTCTCTCATTGATTTCTATGGGATCTTCCAGCAAGCTGCAAGAGCAGGAAAGGAAATGCATGTTGAGTGTTACACATCTGCAGGTTTCCACCGTTAAGGGCCATGATGATAAAGGATTATGTTTAATTTGTCCTCTACTCCCCTTCACATCCAACCAAGCATACTAATAAAGTAAAAGTCTGAGAAAATGTTAACAATGATTGCATCCATTCACATCAGCTCAGGAAAATGGTGTGGAAATGAAAACCAGATGACCTTAAGGTTTGCATGTCCTGTGTTAAGACAGGCCAAGTGGTTGCACAACTAAACTATCAACTTATTTTTATGGTAAAATCAAGTTAAGTTTGGACTGACTCATAGAAGTTTGTTACTTTGTTAAATTTCTTCATGTTGAGCCACTGGTACAGTGGTGCAGAGGTGCAGTTTGCAGTACTGCTGGCTTGGAGCAAGTAAGTCTTGGTGTTCAAATCCCGGCCTGAGGTCTTCCTGTATTGAGTGTGCATGTTCTTCCATTGCATGCGTGGACATTAACACTTCCTCTTGCAATCCAACAATTTCACTGTTAGGTTAATTGATTATCTCAAACTGCCATTTTAAGTGTATTATTTTGCCTTAATAAAATAATACACTTGGTAGATTTGTAGACTTCCTGATGATGGGATGGAGATGAAAATGCACAGGGTGAACCAGAAAGTACTGACCTGGCCTGATAGAGGGCAGTATCGAGCTCCACATGACCAGGGGCACAACTACATATTATTCAGGTGGATGCAAAAACATAAATCGGCGCCCCCCCGCCCCCCTAAAGGAAGGTACGTAAGGGTGAAGGAGCGTAGAAAACATACAGTCGCTCTACTTCTACTTGTTAAAAGTCAGAAACATGTAGTTGAAATAGAAACCACTCTAGGCAAGAAGGAGGATATGTGAATGGACTTTAAAAAAAATCAGCCTATAAGTAAACCAATAAGTTTGAAAAAATGGCACGAGTTTTTGTTATTGTTTTTCTTGCTGTCATATTCTTGAACACAGTGAAACAGATTAAAGTATAAATAATTTTTTAAAACAACTAAATGTTCCAGTTAATGTCAAATTTGAAATATAAATTGTACATCTGACTCCAGTGGAATCTGTGCCTCACCAGTCATGAATCTCGCAGCACATCACTGCAGAGATGAACATATCCCAACAGACTAGCGTCTAAATCTCAGCCTAAAAAGTACCAGCTCAGAGGGCCTGAATACAAATGTGCACTACACTTTTTAGATCATTCGTTTTTTATCATCTCTACCCTTCTACTTCAAAATTCTGCTCTACATTGTGCTGATCTATCACGCAAATCCCACAACGATGCATTAAAGTTGGTGCTTTGTTACATACTAAAAGCGTAAAAAGCATAAATTTTCACATTATTCAGATATCCCAAATCAATAAGATTGAACTAACAAACCTTTTGGCTGTGACAGCCACATTAACACAAACCAGGGCTAGTGCTGGTGTCCTGGGGAAAAATTAAAACGCTGAACTCTTCACCCAACCTTTAACTCGGCTCCAACATTTATCAAACATTCATAGCTGCAAACCTATTTGCATAAGACCCACAATCAATTCCAAACTTCGAGTGAGGTTTACCAACTCGGGGGGGACATCAATAACTTTAAGATTCAGTCCAGATTTCTCATGCATGAGGCCACCCGCGTCCTGCAGCGGATGGATATTCCAGGGATCATAGCTGATGATGTCTTCCCTCAGGCTGGCTCTTATTCAGGCTTTTCCAATTCCATGTTCATGTTCAGATGTACAATCTCTCTACGCACAATGCATAGTATCAGTCTGTAGATATGTATTGAGCCTCGTGCCAAGCGATTCATTAACTATAGCAACTGATTGATAACTTAATAATAAGTGTGTTTAAAATTAGATTCAGTCTAATTAAATCAAATGCATTGATTTGATCAGTCTCAAATTTTTAACATCTTAAGAGTAAATAGTCTTTGTCAAGGAGCCTAGAGACCATTTGATACTCTGCAAGAACACAGAAATTTGTTTCTCCCAAATCTGCAACAACAAAATGACCTGAATGTGTTCTTGCAGCTGCTTCAAGATGTTTATTCAGAACCTGAAGTAGGTGCTCAGCAGTAGACGGGTGTTATGAAGACTTCTTGAGATTTTTGCACTTTAGTTTTTGTTAGATGTGAAATATCCTTGCTGTTTTAGCCTCAAGTAAAAGGACTAATTTCTATGTCTTGGTGGAGTTAAAGTAGGATTCCACTCTGGATATAGACACTAAAAGAAATGAGTAAATAACACATTTAAAGACACAATCAAAATCAAACCACTTAAGGTGATTCTGAAGGATATTGACTCAGATTATGTATAGCTGATTAAGGATTTAACTCTCAAAAGTCTTCATGCATAATTCAGATTGTCTACGTGCCTGTTGTAAATTTAGGGGAAGTTTGGGAAACAAAGAGTTCGACGGGGAAAGGTCTTGCTAAAACAGTGTGAGATAAATTAATGAGACTTTACTCTTAGCATTAGTTCTTATGTCCCCTCTCAGTGAAACAGACTGTTTTCATGCAGCATGAATCCTCGGTTCAGTGAACAGGGAATTTCTGCTCAATATTTGCTGGACCTGACCTCGAGGTAGCTCTCCAGGAATGTACTACTCGATAGTTTCATTCTGGCCCAGGTGTTGGAGGTTCAGTGGTTCCTCTCTTTAATAAAAAACAAACTGTAAGCAGCTTCAATTACAGTTTGGCTAAAACCAGTTGGTCACAACTTTGTGGTTCTGTGTCAGCTGGTCAATCCATCTCTGCTATCCATCTTTCTTCTTCTCCATCTGTTTTTCATCAGTGCACAGAAATGTCAGAGTGATGGTTTTGCTACTTTTTCACCTAGAAAGCCAAGAGGGAAAGTAAACTCTGCGCTTTTCACAATTTCTTGTTTACCTTTGACAAAGAACACCAAAATCAAGATAAATAAGACTATTACTACCATTAGGAACCAATGTTTAACTCAATGTGTGAGAATGGCATTAACACAGTTTAATTGTCATAAACGGAGCATTTGGACAATCTAAAAAAAAAAAAACAATTAGTGGAAGTAAGTATTGGTATTCTCTTTAGTCTGATTTAAAGTCATGCTAAAAGGTCATTTTATGTAATCTTAGGCAGAATAATGAATTGTGTGCGTCAGTGAATTCACAAGTATGTTCAAGGTCAGCTTTAGAGCTGCGTGGACATTTTCCCACAAGTTCTTTTTATAAATATTTATAATGGAGGATTTTATGAATTAGTCCCTTAATTAAACAGTATTATTATTCCTCTCAGTTAATCGTCTGAAAAACAACATGCGTATATTCTCTTGGTGTTTTGATTGTCCTGCCATTTTCATTATGATCAGCTATAAACCCTTCAAGATGTCATACTTCAGCAGAACCGTATAACAAAGAGCTAGACACAAGGAGAGGCTGATTGTTTATAGGGTCACTGCTTGTGACCATTACGCTTTACTGCAGCCTAAATCAAAACTACAACTGAGGTGAAGCTGTGTTGCTGAAATAAGAGAACATGGAGGGATGCTGCAGAGGTAACAACACAAGTTACCAAGTCCCTGCACTCTTCACAACAAAATGGAGATTACACAACACACATTTACACACTATCATGTACAGTGAGATGGGAGCAGACAGAAATTAAGGGTACATGACAAATTTAATATAGAAAAGAACAAAAAACCAAACTCACAACAACGTACGATGAGAGCAGGAAAAGAAAATGTGAAAATCAGCATTGAACAATGAAAACCAGGAAGTTTAAATACAGAGGAAGTGTGATCAATGACATGGGAATCAGGAGAGTCTAATCAGTGAAATGTTGAGGAGAAGGAGGTGAACTAGAAACAAATGGTTGTAAAAGTCAAAATGAAAAAAACCTAACACTGTTAGAGGAGAACAAATCAAAATACACATAGAAAAGAATAAAGAATATAACCAAATAACTTAACACAAGGACTGAATACAGCAAGATTTTATTGACAAAAATAACCAACACAGAAATAATCAGGGAGCAACCACACACAAAAAACTGAAACCCAAACAACCCTGAGTTATGACAGAGACATGAAGCCATGTAATTTAAAGCATAATAAAAACATTAAAGGCTAAACTTGTTCTGTTTTAGGTCCATTAGATTAGCAAAATGATTTCAGTTCACTAGAGTGGGGATTATGACCTACATTTTTCCAAACTAGCTCAAGAACAGGATTTATCATCTGGCCTCTACAGCCACCTGTGCCAAATGTTAAAATTAACATTTGAAGATGACAAGCTTTCATTTTACCACTTCAGTTATCTTCTACGTGATAGGGCAAGTTAGTTTTATAAACCCGTTAATACTACAAGAAACTTAAGTGTGGCAAAAAAAAAAAAAAATCCCACTGTGATTGGGGTCAGGCAGGATATAAAACAAGCAAGGCAGCAGTCAGATAATCCTTTCCTTAAATTATGTTACTGTAATTTAACAGCCCAGCTTATTCCCTCAGCAGAGTGCAGACTAGAAGTGAACACAATTATCAGTAAATTAGCATAAAATTTATCCTAATGAACTCTTGTAATTTTTTTTCAGAGGCACTATGAACAGGGGGCCAGTTTTAAATTAACAAATATTCCCATGAAGCCTCGACATCTACACACTTAGATTAATGTAATTGTTTTTAAAACAAATGTACCAAGTTGTTATCTTCAAATGACCGTTTTTTTTAAATTAAATATGTGCTGTTTTACATAAATCTTCACAGACCAAATAAGTGGTAAAATTAAAATCCTAACATTTACAGACATGGAGAAAATTGCTGGTGTCCCTCCGTTAATAAACAAAAAGCCCACAATGACTGAAATAACTTGAAACTGATAAGTAATAATGAATACAAATTTGCTGAAAATTAACCAATGAAAATCAAACATTGGTTTTGAATTGTGGTTCAACAGAATATTTATATATTTATTTATTTATTTATTTTCCTTTTCTGATTTTTCTGGTACTCTCCCTGAACTCCATGACCTGCTCGTCTCAGGATTTTCCTCATAAATTAATAATTATTCATTATTAATGAAACTCAGTTACTTGGATCCTTCCTGAACTAGGACAGCACACTCTACTGTCTCTTCCTCTTTCTTCTGCTAAGGTGGTTTTCTGTTGCTTGGAAAATTAAAATGTCCAGAGGGTTTTTGAAACTCAGAAACGCTAATGATTTATTTAGCTCCCAAATTCTTCCCCCTCAAAAACAGGATTTTAAACTCGAGAAAAAGACTGAGGAAACTTTTGGCAAAGGTTAACACCTTTAATGAGCTTAGATATTATTTTTAACGTTCTCGTTTAGAAATCTTTTCCCAAAAACCCAGTTGAAGTACTAGACTAATAATTTTATCTTGTTGCTTATGTTTTTACACAAAGTTTTGAACAGATTTTTGATTAATCACGATACAGAGTGTGACTACTTCTTCTTCTTCTAAAGAGTTTACACAAACCTTAATTTCTAAATACATGTTCTGTATTTAGAAACAAACCCCTAAAGTTATTTACTTTACTTAGCTGATATTAAAGAAGAAAGACAGAAGTTGGAGAGTCCCAACAGAAATGCGAGGTACGAGTAATTGGATGGATGCTTCCTGCCGAAAGCAGTGTTGCATTTCAAAAAATTTATCCTTTCATGAGTGAAAAACATTATGATATCGAGGCAACATCTCAAGACATCAGTAACAAGATGAAGCCCTGGGTTTACCAATAACCATAAGCCATAACCATCAGATTAGAAGGGAATTCTACCAAATTCTATGGTAATACATGTAGCGTATTTGTTTAAGACAAAAGAAATTCTAAAAATTAAATTCTTTCATTATTCTGGCATTTGACAAATAAAACCCTAACTTGCCCAAAACAGAATATGTTATTCTGTGTCACTATCCTGGGGTGTTTGGGTGTTGGTTTTCATTTGCATTTGTGCATCACCACAGTCTACAGGCGCCAACTCTTAACGAAAACCCTTTGACGTTTTAATCAAACTTTAAAAGAGCCTGTCTTTCCAGTTCAGTTTGTAATTGGTGGCGATGTCTTAGCTGGTTGTTCAGAGTAACTTCCCACGGTAAGCTCCAAACCTAGACTGTGTCACCAGCCAGAGCGACACCACAAGCAGTGGAGTTCCTGGATATTTATGAATCTCTCCACTATTTATTTGTTCTGTTATAACTAGTCCAAGTCTCATGTGGATTTCATTTATCACATTTTACAGGGTTTGTTTTGTACGGCTCCTTTGAAATGGACCGACAGCGTGTCTGTGCTAAAGAAGAGGTGGTTGAGACGCGGGAGCAGAGAGGGATTTAGATGAAAGAGACTGGGAGCAGCGTTCACCTTTGCAGCACGACACATATTTCCAGCTCATGTCATCTATTAATTTCATGCTGCCTGTTTGAGAAGCTCTATAAATATGCAGAACAGCCAGATGATAAATTTTTATCCAAGCAACTGCAAGCAAGAAGAACTATCAAGTCACCCTGGGATGAAGACAAATCCTGATGGCTTTTCTAATTGTGCTCAGGAGAACAGCTGGGACTCACCGCCAGCATTTTAGGCCCCCGCCAGAGGGAAAGCGGCTCCTGGCTTAACGGCGTTGGTGTGATTGCAGGTGACATGGACTAACGGGAGAACAGCACGGGCGCACTCATCCATCCATTTATATGTAGGCAATGTTTAAGGTGTTCAATCTCTTAACGCCCCCTGCATAATGTGCCTCTAGTGCTTGAGAATATCGCAGGAAAGCACTCCAATAAACATGCAGCAATCAGTTTAAGAAGTTTCCCATTTCTCGAGGAGCGCAGTGACCTTAACATGACATTTTTCCTTCAGAAGGAGAGGGAATCTTACAACGCTGCAGCTTTTTGAGGGGATGAATGAATTTTCTTGACTTTGATTTAATTTTCTTTGACCCAGAACAGGCTGTTTTATTCATGAGCTTTTTTTTCCCCTCTCACAAACAAAGAAGTGTATTACCTTTTTTTCCTGTGCATGTGAAAAATTGTTCTTAAGGCAGTGTATTAGATTTCTTTGGTCGTTTATGCATGAATTAATTAACACAGACGCAGAAAATCCTCCTCAGGCACCACCTTTTTTTTATCTAGTCAGCTTAAAGCTCATTGGTGTAACGTTTATTCTGTAGAAGCCACAAATGAGATATGAAAATATCAAGAATGGAGTGCCCAGCACATTTATTGGCATCTCTGGTACAGGTGTGCCAAACTTTTTTTTTTTTTTTTAAATGGACCGTTGTTGAGGAGATTTTGGACATTTTTGTTTTGATTTTTCCCATAAAGTTGATCAGTCAAGTCCATCAGATGTTTATTTATATTGTCTTTATATTTTTTAAAAAAGGTCTTACATGGCTTCCACACCTTTAGAATAAAAAGAGGGCCACAGCATCACAAAACCTCCACCGTGCCAGTCAGTGGGTGTGAGGTACTTTTTCAAACATTTTTCTTTTGATATCAAACCAACCTGCAATGTTTTGTCTTTAAACAAGATAATCCTAGTCTCATCATTTACTCTGATATGACATGATATGGGCAACTTTAGGCATCTCTTGTGGTCCTATTTTAGACTTAAAAAGATCAAAACACCTCTCTGTTACTTGAATGCCATGTTGTCTATTCTATTTTGAAAAGTGAACAGAATCAGGTCTCTGTCATATCACATTTTATAACACTAAGAAAAAAGGAAGTTGAGCAGACACTCTACTCAACTTAAAGAATGAATTTGTATACAAACGGTACTCTCTCCTTTCCCTGGGGGTTGGAGGGAGACCTCAACTATGTGAACCCAGTTTTGAGAATATATATTTGTTCTCTTGTGAGCTGAATGTGTCGTTACATCTTTATTGTTCACTGATCTCCTGCAACACAGCATGGTGCCTAAAAGGCAGTGACCTCTGCTTTGATTTGACCTTTCCTACTCCTCACAGAACTTACAAAGCTGCAGATTGCACAAACGCTGCATGTCATCCTTGTGAAAAGTGCATGAGAGCTCAAACTAATAAGCCAAAACAGTATGACTCTCTTCTTAATAGATTATTTATTTGCCACTAAAATGGCTCCGATCAGTCCTAAACTTTCCTGAAGTCTCCTGGGCTTTGCTGACTTTCTGAACTTCAGAGTCTTGTTGATTGTGAGGCAGACTATCAGTGGATCCCACAGATGTCATCAGACCCAATCAGGGTGATGGTTTGGGAGAGTTTGGAGGTCAGGTGAAAACCTGTAGTTTGGTTTGCCCACTGCTGTTCTGCAGAGTGGACCTGCTCTACAGTGAATGTGCTAAATGAAAATATGGTAGATTTGGACATGCTTTATATAAAACAATGCTCTCTGTTAATATAACTGTTTAATTCTTAGAGTTCTACTGAATGCATTCAACGGAAACTTCAAAGTCATTTTAATATTACCTTTTGCATCTGCAACATTTTTGAAGCATCCCAATGAATTCGAAAAAAGCACAAAAAATATTTGCAAGTGTCAGCTTTTGCTTGCTGAAAGACAAAGAACAAGACCTAACCCAGAAAACTTTTCTGCCTATTAGGAATAAGCCGCCACACTTTCGTTTTCCACTCCCACCAGCTTTCATGCAAAAGAAAAGCATAACAGCAAGGCAACAATGAGAACAGCTATTAAAAATTGAAACCATGAAGAGTTAATACAAAAAACAAAATGAAGAAAACAAATCAGGTGTTTTTAAACAGCGACATAAAAAGTGACAGTGAACAAACTAATATAAACTTTTGTAACGACTACGAATGAATTTATATATAGGCAGCACACTTTATTACAAGAACAAACTGTGCTCTAGACATATTGAGAGAATGAATATTGGAACATGAAAAACATGAGGATTTAGTTTAAAGAGCAGAAATCATGTTGATGTAATGTGCAAATGAAGGTCTCTTGATTTTTACTTCATTTACTTCCCC
Organism: Poecilia formosa; assembly: GCF_000485575.1. NCBI lineage: Eukaryota > Metazoa > Chordata > Actinopteri > Cyprinodontiformes > Poeciliidae > Poecilia > Poecilia formosa. The sequence goes on along the minus strand of NW_006799981.1, from coordinate 1,730,625 downwards.
CATGTCTGGCTCTGGTCTAATTGCTCATCACTACATGCTCCGGCTCCTGTTTGGAGGAGATGCTGGTCTGAATCCAGCAACAACCTCCAACTGTTGAATAAAAAACCTGTATGTTTCAGAGCAGAGTCTGTACTGACAGCTTTATGGATTTTAATGGTAATCGTAAACAAAGACAGCTCTGCATATTAAGCTGACGCAGACAACAGTGAGATTGCATCGCATGTGAATTATTACCGCAAATTTTTTGCTGTCATTTTACATTCCCACGGTTACAGCGCCGATGATAAAGGCTGCAGTGGAGATTGTGTGGGTAAACTGCCTCGTCAATGTCGTGTCATTTCTTGTTTTAGCATTCGCTGCGTTGGTTTGCTTATATGACAGAACGTTTATTACGATACGGGGTTCTGTCGAGTCATAATTTTCTTTTCTTCTGGACCATAAATAACTGTTTATTTTAAAGCTATTCTGCTCCAGGTTGTTTTAAACAAACCACTTTATCTTAAACGTACATCGTAGAAAAGGAACAAAAATCTTGATGTCAGATTTGTTTCAGTGTTATTATCCGTTTTTGTACATTTATTTTACTTTAACATCTCAGTGTATTTTATTGGTATTTTAGATGTTTATTTAAGACAAAGTAGAACACAATTTTCAAAGGAAAAGGATAAAAACTGTTCAATTTTTTTTTCTTGCGTATAAAAATCTGATGGATGGTTTCCATTCGTTCCCAGCCCACTTTATTCTGACAAAGCTAAATTATCCAGTCCAATAAATCCAATTCATTCAACTGCCTTCAAATGTCACCTTGTTAGTAAATGTGTGTAATTTACTGTATAAATACAGCTGCACTGTGAAGGCAAGAGAACATTAGTTAACAAAAAAAGCACCCTAAAGACCAAATAATGGAGCCGACAGGTGAGAGATGAAACTGTGGGAGATTGGTTCTAAAATAACACAAGGTTTTAACATAGAGTGTGAAACTAGAAGCACCAAAGAAGCTCTGGGTAACTGGAGAAGCTGTAGCGACGCAAGGCTTGCACTGAGGAATCTGTTGACAGAACAGCTATTAGCTGTGCACTCCACAAATGGAAGAGTGGCAAGAAGAAAGCCATCATTGTATGAAAACAGTAAGCAATTCCATTCGCAGTTTGTCCTAAAGCAAGACAGATGAAGAAGCAGCTATCAGACCAAGCTGAACCTTTGAGACTATGTGAGAATGTGTGACGAAAAACCCTTACACATTGCTCTACACTGTTGATGCATAGAGCTGAAAGACAGATGGTTGGAAATAAATGAAGTGCAATCCCAGTAGGAAAGGTTTTGGAGTTGCTAAACGGTTGGTGGGTGAACAACCCAAAACAAACATCCAGAGCATACCCATGGGTTAGAACAGCCTAGTCTGACTTGTAAAAAAACTTAAAATTGATGGTCAGCTTCAACATTGTGAGCATCAATGTGAGCTTCAACATTTATATTATTCACAGGTACAGGGGGCTAAATAACAATGTTCGAGTTAGATCTCTTTCATTTTCTGGTTCAAAATAACCCCAATCACCAAATAGTATACTATTTCATGCTCCTGCAGCTCAGTCCTCCTACAACAGCTCATCTTCTGTTAAAAAGACTCATCTCATCTCATAATGTGAAAATGACTCCATAAAAATAACGTTTTTTCTAAACAGAACCATTTCAAATTAAATTGAGCTGTCCAACTCTCAGCAGGTTTCCAGTTTTGTTCATTTCACCTTAAAAAGTAATCATTTTCCTCATTTATTTTTTTTTTGTATGATCAAAGTCCCAGTACTAAGTTTTCAGATTTATTTGTACATCACCTCCAATTAGACCTTCAAAAGAAAGGTATGAAGAGAAAAGCAGAAGAAGAGTGCACTGAGATATAAACTCTTGTGTAAATTTGATCAAGTTATTTTCTTTAATGGAATGAGCTGCGAAAAGATGACTTTATTAACATGCAGTTAATCTTGCTTTTAATTATGTCATTTTCAAGCAAACTTACCGCAGTAATTAACTCTGTGTCCCATATTTCAATTACACTTGTATAATTTTTAAACGGTACAGAGAAGGTGACAGAGAAAGTCAGACTGCATGTAACTACATTGGAAATGATGATAATAAAAAAATAAATAAAAATCCCAATTAGTGTATAAAATCAGATGCTACACTTATAAATCATTCATGGAACCATCCATTGTATTTATATTTGAAGATGCTCCTGATGAGTTATTTGCAACTTAATTACATTTTAATAAGATTTTTACATGAACAGCAAAGTTTCACAGCTGACTAATAGATTTCTGAAGATGTGAATGTTAGCACCAACTGCAAAAACTTTGGTTAAAAACTGAATAAAGGAATTAATTGAAATAGAGACCTAGACTGTATATAAATGAACAAGGAGTTAATAAAAAAGCAAACACAGAAGAAAACCAAAATAACTCATATACTCCAGGATTATGACATAAAGGATGTAAAATCTACATCAGGTGCAACTGTGAAATAACTGAGTCTCTGTTCTTAAAACTACAAAACTGCCTGACCATCTTGGACTGAATGTTCAATGCTTTATAAACTACATGAAGTTTCCCAAATGATCAAATAATCAATTGCTGAAATGACAAATGTCATGAAATGGATGTGAGCAACTGCAAACATTCTGCACATCAAATGCATCAACTTTCATCAGTGCAAACAGAGCGTCAGCATGATGCAGCATGAGAACTAAGATCATAAAACAGGTCATACTTAGCATAGACAGATATATAGTTTCACTAGTGTTTTTTTCCTGTGAGAAATTGGTGACATTTCTAGAACTTTTAACTTTAAGTCTAAGTTTGGTATAATTTTTATGTCAAATGATGCTAGATTTATGTTTTTTGGCAGAGTTTAAGCATCATAACATGATGCAGGGCTTAATTTTTCTGTCTTTTTTTTCCCCAGTGTTACTCAAAGCTGACAAATATAAAAGAACACAACTGGCACATGGATAGCTGTGACAGTTGCTTATTTGGTTCCAGATACACTGCACAACTGCTTATTGCAGCAACAACAAAAAAGAACCTCCTTCATATTATTTCAGCCCTAACAATCCAATAGTCAGGGTTGCTCTCAGAAGACGACTGTGTTTAATGAGCTGAAGGAGCATATGTTCCATCTATACTCACGAGACATCAGCTGAAATTAGTCCGAGAAGACGTGGAACTTGGCAACAGGTTGCTTCTATGTGCTAATGAATCAATGTAATTAATTTCCCAGAGAAAAGGATTGATAAGTGTTATCTGTGCCCTTCTTCCCACTGATTGGTATTCTAGCACGTCTCTGAATGAAGTGGAGATGAAACGCATGATCTGGTTGGCGCTGAGCCCAAGGATTTTAACACCTCAGATGAAACAAACTAGCAGGGAGCAACGTCAACGTACAAATCCATTGTATGCTTTTCTTTTTGTATTACGGATTCAGTTGATTTATTGATGCACAATAGAACAGGCTGAATCCTTCCTTTCAGTCTGCATCTCAGCAGATCAGAATATCATCAAAAATTCATTCACTTCATTATTTCGATTCAGAAGGTGAAAATCGCAAAGTATTGACATAGAGTAAGATATTTTAAGCTTTTGGTTTTTAGCATAATTATAGCTGAAAGCTAATGAAAACCTGGAATTCAGTTTCCAGAAAATATGAATATTGCGTCAGATGCAGAAACATACTGCTGAAATGTATCACAGTGTGCGTACAGTATTTTCTCTCAATATTTTGTTGGGCCTCTTGAATTACTGCAGACGAGATCAGTCTGACTCTTCTAACAAGCTAAAGAATCCCAGGTTGGTTTTATTGTAGCCTTCAGCCTGTTTGCATTGTTGGTTCTGTTGTCTCTCATCCTCACAATACTCCATGGATTCTGTACTGGGTTCAGGTCAGGTGTGTTTGCTAGCCCACCAATCATAGTGACACCATGATACTTTAGGCAATTTGAAATAACAACAGTAGATGACATGGTTTCCCAAATTTTCAAAACTTCTCAGTGGATCTCAAGCAAAAGTAATTCTGTGCCTATTTGTTCCTCCTTCAGGCTCTGGGACATTGACCTCCTAGTAAAAAATGTAAACTTTTCTGATATGCACTTTTCTTAAGTTACCGAATGTAGTAACCCAACTTGATTTTTGATCATTTCAGAATATCTTTACAATAATGTTTGTTCCTGTTGAAAAACAGTGTTTTCAGTCAGAGGCTTCTTCAAATTTGCTGTCCTCTGGCCTGTGTTGGAGAATTATCCTTTCTCCCTTAGGTTCTTAATACATGAGATTGAAGAAGAGTCAGTTGAAATCATGAATTCCATTTATTAATACCAAAATACAGCTGATCCATTGTTCATGCTATCCTTATGAGCTAATGGAACAAAATAGCATCTGACAACATTTCCCAGTTCTCTTTCTTGGTCTCTATCTAAGCTACGCCCTAAAGAGGGCGTTCCCTAATGTGTCATTTCCTCTAACCTTAGCTTTGAAGGGATTCCCTAACGTGTCATTTCCTTTAACCTTAGCTTTGAAGGGATTCCCTAACGTGTCATTTCCTTTAACCTTAGCTTTGTGCGCGTGTGCTCTATGTGTGTTCGTGTGTGTATACGAGAATGCAAATGGCTAAAAGAGATGGAGGAAAACACAGCATTATTTATTCTCAACAATTGTTACAGGAGATACTTCCTGCCCACTGCCATCTACAATAAGTTTGAAGAATCTTGAATTATTATAACAATATTTATTTTCCCTCTGTGATCCTTGAAGTATTTTTGAATTTGAATTAATCATAGGGTAATGCCTAAATAAGACAAGAGTTACTAATTCTAATATATTCTGGTATTTTTAGATGGGTCTGAGAATAATGTAGTCAGGTGTAGCCGGGATTTCTGAATCCTCAGTGGGGGTTTTTTTAAGCCACTGTCTTTCAGTGGTTTTTAAATAAAAAAATCATTGTCTTGTCCTGGCTGGATCCAGATCTGCTAAATCCAACCAGACAGAGTAGCATAGTTTTATCTGCAGCCTGTCTTTGGGTTGGCTAATTAACAGAGAACACATGGTGCTTTTTTTTTTTCTCCCCCTCTCCCTCCCTTCGTTTTGTGTTGTCTCGATACAAACCCTTATCTTGGCACAGTTTGTTTATTTTCATTGATCTAATCCTGAGAGAAAACAGAAAAGTGTCTGCTCTCAGGATTGAACACTCCGACATAATCATTTTTACCATTTTGAGCACCACAATGAAAAACCAAACATAAGCCTGAGAATGAAAAACTCTTCAGTCTGATCAAATGAATGAGTTTTAATCTTGTACATGCAGCTGCGTCTATTTAGGAATCCCACAACATTATTGTGGCTTGATAAATAGCAGCACCTGTTGAATTGTTCTATCATTTTGGCATTATTTTTTAAATGAGAAAAACATATTCTTGTATAGCTGCAGGTAAAATGATGCAATAAGGTGCATGTCCCTCAAGACTAACTGTTCAGGTTTGTGGTTTTCGTGTTTGCTAAGAGGAGTAGTAAAACCGCCATGTCTTCCTGCTAAATATTACGTATTGCTTGTGGGACTCACTGCAAGTAAAAGCTCAGATGAAGCAAATGTTATTCCTGTTGGCTCAGACAGATTAACGTGAATGTCTGAACCACAAAGCTCCATAAAAAAGATACATGAAAGAGGGCCAGATGTGTCTCACTTAGAAGTCACTCCTGTGGCCTTTTAGCATTATTGTCTGCAAGGCAGGAGACCTTCTGTGTCTAATGCAATAAGCATGCATCTCCCTCCTGGAGATTAGACCTCTTTAATGTCATCCAGCCCAGATTAGCTGACTCTCCAGGAATCGGTCTGCAGTATAGCTTCACCTTATAGAAAGGACCAGTTGAAACTTCAGCCGTATACCTGAAACTGAATCCAGAGCTAACTTTATGTGCTCAGCTCTCACAGTTACTTTAGTGGTGTTATGGTGAAAGTTGGTTATTTTTTGTGTTTTCACTATTTCCTTGCTGTTTTTCTTCTTCACTAGTTCTTGTCATATTCTGTTAAAGGATGTGGGTATCATGTAAAATATTTTTTTGTTAAGCTTTATATCTTGTTTTAATGATATTATTTTATTAAAATCATTTCTGGAGTGTTGCTTTGATTCTTCCATGGATGTTTTTTGAGATATCGTGGAGTCACTGACGATTTCCCTGCCTCACAGACCTCCCCTTCCCTATGACTCTCCCACTCAGCTCCTTCAGACTAGTGGCAGCAACAATTAGCAAAGTACCTGGTGGAACAGAGCACCACAGTTCACGTTCATGCTAACTACTTTTCAGTGCATCTCTTCTAAAACGGTTGTAGACGACACAATGGAGGGGCATTGTTGTGATGATGTGCTGAAGGCATAAAGTATACACAACATTTTTATTACAACTGAAGGTAACAGGTACTTGACTGTGCTATAAAATTGCACTATGTGTGATTCTTGGTTCATATCCTGTGTAAATTATTCACCTCCCCTCACCTCGTCCATTTTCTCCCTTCCACAGCTGTTCCCAGTCACCTAAATCCCTCACCTGCATCTTATGTCTTTCTCCACTCATCCCTCAGTATTTAAGCTTACTGACCCTTTGCTAGTTCCTCTCATTATCGTTCCGGTTTACCTGCCATTTCCCCCTTTATAACAGCCTTGTAAGTCCTTTCCCTCTATTATTAAACACTCTCCACTTAACCTTCTGCTTGTGGTTCAGGGGACAAGGTGGATGGTGACAGAAGTTGTATTAGATGTCTTGGATAGATAGATTGCTATCTCTATTGTGTGTGCCCGCTTGTCCTTGCAGAGTTGCAGAGGCTGGTGCCTATCTCTATTAGTTTACCTTGGCGTTCTTTTTTTTTGACAGTGGGAGGAAACGGGAATAACATCCAAACTCCTTTGAACCAAGGACCGTCTGGGTGCAAGGCAAGAGTGCTCCGACCTAAAAATAAAATGCAACCACTAAAAATGTAGCCATCATATTTTTAACTTAAAAAGAAAGTTAACTTAAAAAAAGTTAACTTTTTTTTTTTAATAGCTTTTTCGTCCTGAAATTTTAAGATTTGAGTTTTGTAGCCAACCAAAAGCGGTAGGGTTAGGCATACTGACATTGAAGGCCTCTTTTTCCCGATTACATATTGACAGCTTGGAAATAAATAATAATAATAATAATAATAATAATAATAATAATAAAAAATTAAAAAAAACTTTGTGTTGAAACACAATGCATGTTGCTAACACATACAATACACACCACTTCTTGCTGTGGTGCACTTTTAGACTTCTCTTTCACAATGAGTTTGTTGTTAAAAATGAGTGACTTCATCCATCATTTATATGCAGTCTGTGTGAGCCCTGCTGTGGGAGTGGAGTGAATATGATATTCAAATAGACAGCTGAAGCTCCAGCATGGTCTTTATTTTGGGATATTTTTGCTGGCTCCACTTGCCTTTAACTTCTTGGCAGCAAGAGGAAGTGTGGGTTGTGTCTTTTAGGACTGCAGGAGCTCACATTACATTTGGACAGCTAACATCGATTTAAAGGGGGTAAAAAAAAAAATTGCTAGCCAACAAATTTTGCAGTATTCTAGTTGGGCCAATGCTGACAAATCAACAAGCATGAAAAAAAAAATCTCAAACTAAATTTTTAAATACTGCAAAATCCACTTAAATTGCAACTACAAAATGTGAGGATTTTGTTATTTTTACAGTGTTAGTTTCTGAATTTTGAGGCAAGTGATTTGTT